>NC_058340.1:46941513-47244543 GCF_905475395.1 Chrysoperla carnea | reverse complement strand
ATCATATATATATAAATGTTTTCAATGTCCTCTGGGTGATATGCAAAGTTTTGTTTTTAAATTTCATAAGTCATACTACCCAATCAAATAGCACAGAAATTAATAAAAACAACAGTCCGGACTTTGGAGTCCGCGCTATTAGTTAGCTAGACACTTGAATTTCCATAAAAACAATGTGATTTAGGTACTCGAGACATATAAATCCTTTCTGTAAAAAGATAAATGTAAAATAAATATAGTGTCCCTGCTGCTTTAAAATGAATTATATCAATAAATTATGTCATAGTTCGTTTCTTTACCAAACATGTCGCCAAGCACATTTCGCAGAGCAAGCTTATTCCGCAGGTTGAAACTTTCATCCAAATCATATATACCGTCATATTATGTAAATATTGTAACTTTGAAATCACAATCATAAATTTTACTAGGTTAGCTTAGGTAAGGTTATATTGGCTGTCCACGAAGGCCACACCTAGGCTATAGAGCCCATTGTGATACCATATACGTGTTTTCCCACCTTTCCGCTTATAATTTCTTTATCAGCTCCTCAATTTCAGAGGCTGAGTGCTTTCATACATATACCATGCAACTATTCACAACTATTAATTAATATTAGCCCATCACAACTATTAATTAAATTAATTTTTGTTGCGACGGTGGGAATCAAACCCGCTACCCTAAGCATACCGTGGACGGAATTGCTTACGCTTAAACCAACTGAGCTAATAGGGCGACATAATAATTTTCACTATAGCGTGTACAAAAAGTTTTAGGAAAAATTATGAACAGCAGGCATTAAAAGTTTTAATAAGAAGAACTTTAGATTTTTTTAACAGGTTTACATTCTCGTATTAAATAATCGACAGAGTGACCGCTATTCAACGAAAAGAACTCAATATAAAATTTACAAAAAATATTGAAAAAAAAAACCACAAATTGTGTTCTTTTTATATTTTCAAATTCAATTAAAAGCTTTTCACTGAAAGAGATATGATTCACAGAGAAATAATGTTTATTTTTATCGAAGTACTTCTAATATTTTATTTTACTCAAACAATTATTCTTTTTTTGCATTATTTCGAGTGTAACGAACAGTTCATTGGCATTTTCCTACGCTTATCAAGTTTACTTATCGAACGCAAACGAGATTTTAGACCAAAGTGTTAATTTTGAACATTCTAATGAATAATACTATTTTTCGTTGACCGGAAAAATTTATACCAAAAAAGAACTAGCTCCACATTCTTACCATAGGTACTAACATTTTTTTTGCATGTTTCGTTTTAATCAATATTTTAATGATAGGACTCTGTGCAGCCTTACATATTCCATTTCGTGTTAGGTTTTTTTATGAAAATGCTATGAAAATTGTCTCATTCAAAAGGAAAAAGGTGGTTAAAATATTATTAAGAATTTTCAATTGTTATTTATACATTATTTATCATCCTAAAATAATATAAAATAATATTAGAAACAATGGTGAATCGTCTCACTTCTGTTTTATAATCAATTTTTGCTCCTAAATTGAGTTTTCCAATTATTTTTGTAGTGATAATTTCATTATCGAGTTTCCAAATTAATAAACAAAAAACGTTAAAATAAAGAGAGGTGAAAAAAATACAATAACACCGGAAATGGGAACGGTTCGAGGTCGCGGGGTCTTTTGAATTCATGCCAAGCATCCTACCGACTCGATAATAAATGCTAGAAGTAAATGTGGAAATGAATAACTCAAGATCACGCCAACCGATTTTGATGATTCTTTTTTTAGTGAAAATAAGTTAGTGTACCTACTTTAGATTCACTGAAAATCACAAAATAAAAAAACTTATAACAAAAAGAAAACCGACTTAAAAAGAAAACTTTTCCAAAACAAATTAATATGCACTAAAAAGAAAAAAATAACGATAATATAACGTAGTTAAAATTATTGTTATTTTTGGAGTCGGTGTCAGCCAAACTAATGTAGCAAACTGTTCTGTTAGAGTTGTTTCCTAGGCTGACACCGACTCCCAAAAAAAAAAAACAAGAATTGTAACTACATTATATTATCTTTATTTTTTTACTTATAGTGCATATTAATTTGTTCAAAAAAGGAAAGTTTTTTTTATAAATTTTATTATTATTTTTGCTTGGGTGATAAATATGCCATTTTTTAAATTTGGCTCTTACCAAATTATTAACTAATAAAACTGCTTACTATAATTTTACAATAAATTATTATTAATGCTACATTTTTGAGTCATGTTTTTGGGGCTGTTCTTAACGTTATTCTATTTTTATTTTTTTAAGTAATCGATATTTTGTTATAAAGCAGTCACAGTTTTATCAGTAAAAGTAAGAAAATTTTCTATTTGATGATGCATTAAAAAGCAATCCAAACAAACAATTCAAGCGTACGAATCTGAGTGAATCTAAACGATAGTTTGGTATGGTCGATCTTTAATCGTAATATTATTTTTAATATTTAATGGAAGTAATAAACATTTGTTTGTACAAAGTATAAATAATATGAGAAGAGTTGATAATATAACAACACATAAATAATAAAATGTTTGTTTACCGACAGTTAGTGGGAAAACATGGGACTTGTGCCTTCACATGAATGTTGTGTATCCACACTGGGTGGTATGTTTATGTACCTAATATTACTCCTGTCCCATATACACAATATAGTTAGGTACATAACATCCTTTAATAATTGAACCAAGTTGAATTAAGAAACAAGGAAAAGTTCAAATCGATTATACGTTCATAAAATAGACCTTTTTCATGAAAAGCAGAAATGCTTTTTGTTAATTTTTTATGAAAATATAGGTCGAGTAGAGCCTGTAACTCGAAAATTACGCATTAAGAACAGAAAAAGAAAAGAACAGAATTGGATATTAATTTGATAATACATAGATTGTATCGATGATATAAAGTGATGATATTTATTATATAATTTTAACTCCCGAATCAAAAAAGGGTGTTATAAGTTTTACTGCTATGTTTGTCTGTCTGTCTGTGGCATTGTTTCGCCTAAAAGCATGAACCAATTTGAATTGCATTTGTTTCGTTTGAAAAGTAATTTAATAGTGTTTATACAATGTATATATGAAATATACATAGTATATTAAGTTTAGTCCTAAGCTTGTAAAGCTTAAAAATATTGATGCTACGAAAACAAATTTTAGTATAGGTGTTCATAGAATCACCTAATTAATCCATTGCTATGAAGTTGAATCGATTTTCAGCAAGGTTATGATTAGCATCGACTTCAAAGCGTAATTGTCCGCAAGGAAATTATTGATTGTAATTACTTTTCCGTCCATTTTATATCTTGAGAGCCGGATTGATAACAAGAATATATCTTCTAAACGTAAATTGCAAAAATTATATCCGTAATTGAAAAAGAACCGCTTGGTCAAAAAGTTATGGGCTATACTTTTTACAGGTTTATTCAATAATTGTTGAATAAAAGTCTACCCGATTCTGAGTATATGAATGAGGCTGGCTCTGGCTGGCTATGTGTAATATATATACATATAATTTTAGTCGAGTGTAGTTATATGTTGCCCTCATTTTATAAAACAACCATTTCATGCAATAATTTATTTATATTTTGTTAATAAAATTATAAAATATAACAACAGGATTACCTCCACCTTTTATAACCTTAGGTTACATTTCCAACCAATCATAGTTGATAAATTTACATGTTTTAAATAAAATTATTATTGTTGGCGTTGTTCTTCCTTGATTTGATTTTAAAATGATAAAAATATTTTGTAATTTGTTTTTTGTAGTCAAATTAGATTTATACACACTGATATTGGTTATTATCTATTTTAAAAAAATTATAATTAGTTCAAGTAGCAATTAAAACAATAACGAGTTTTAAAAAATTGGCAACATAATATTGCCAGTGTAAAATGCTTCAGGCCAACCAAACGCAATTAATGATGAAAATTTTTGATACAACAATAGCTTACATTCAATGCTTTTAAAATCCACCCGGAAATGTATTAGTTTAACTAGTATTTGCTAAAAAAATTCTAAATATGTGTATTAGCCATTCTAAATATGTGTATGTGCCAGATAACCGTATGTCTATTCATATTGTTCGATTTTTGGAGTAAAAAATTCTTTAGGTTCGTTGAGCACTTTTTGGGTGAACAAAAATCATAAAACTTGCGTCATCGTCAAGCTCCACATATATCAGATTGAAAACAACGGTCATCACCCGGCCACGGCTAATAACAAATATAAATTATTCTAAACATTATTATACAGAATGTTCGATTTACATCTAGGCATATAAATATCACGAGTATGATAGAATACATGCGTTAAGCAATGCATCTAAGTGAGAGGTATTATATACATGTGTTGTAGCTTCGATATGCGTTGAGACGCTTCGAGAGTGGGCATTTCTTAGGTGAATAGATGAACTACAACAGATAAGCCACGATACAAGTAACTTTTGCAATTTCATATAACAGCTATAATACCTGTTACTTAGATGCATTGCTTAACGCATGTACTCTGTCATACTCGTAATATTTATATGCCTAGATGTAATCGAGTATTTTAATAAAGATGTATAGTTTTTGTTATCTACTGTGAAGAAAGTTTATTTTAAAATAAAGGTCCCCACCCGATTTCTGAAGTTAGGCAACATTGAGAATACTTAGTTCTAGGATGGGTGACCGCTGTTTGTGTTGTGGATTTTTTTTTTTTTTTTGTATTTGTAAAAGTTTTTTATACACATGTTAATAATTTTAATTTACAAACTATGAAATTTTAATTATTTATACTAGAATTTATTAAAATCTAAATAAAAAAAAACACAGATATTACAAAGTTTAAAAGTTTTCACTACCGTCGACAGTCTCTATGATTTATTTTTATTTTATAGCAAATAAAAGGCGACTACGACCATTTAAATATGCTTATAGAAAACAGTATCCTAATTATTTTCATTATATCTAACTATTTTAATCAAACGAAATTGGCGGTTATAAATAAAAAATCTAAATCTGTACCTTTATTTATATTTTTGCCTATCTTGTACATCATTAGTGTGTCTTTAAACACAAACACACATGTTTGTACATAAAATATACACAGAATCTTATATAAAATAATGATTAACCTTCATAGTTTAAGCGATATTGTTTGAATAAAGAGTATTAAAAAACCAATCTCAATAATATAAATACAATGAATAGACAGTTAAGTTAGTCCGGCTGTTTGAGCAAGTAAGCTGAATGTTCTTTTGCGGTATATGAATGATAGTTCAAAGTCTCTTGATCACAATAAATACAGTTTTGGGGTCACTTATAGCGCAAAATTTTGAACTATTTTACTTTAAAATTGTTTTTTTTTTTTTTTTACCACAATAACTTATGAAAGAACTGACAATCACGTTAATTGTACAAAAATGAAACGATGATTGAGTTTCAAAAAAGTTTTCGCCATGACGAAAATTCATGACAAATTCTGTTTATGCAAAAAACAAACTTTGGTTTTTGACGATTATGCTATGTTTTTAGAGCATTATATTACGATAGTTTTAAAAAATTTTATTACATTTACGTCATACAAATTGCCTAGTTGACTAGTTGACTAGTCACTTGACGACCATACTACTTTATCTTATATTCAGCGTTATATTCTGTTCTGCACGTATTGAAACACTATTTCTAAATGCTTTCTTCTTGTCGTCAACATATAGTAACAGTTTGCAATAATACTAAATAAACATGAAATTTTCAATTAAGTTTTTTTTAATACATTTGTATTTACCGTTCTTTTCATACCGATAATGTTATTTATGTGATGTTAGTAAAATAGTAAGTCTTTATTATTTACGTGTTGAATGGCTAAAATTATGGTTAATTGGTTAAAACAGATTTAAAAGATTAAAACCACGAGGGATAATAGTTAGCAAGAATAAGATTAGTTGTGCCCTCTGGCCTTTTCAGAACTTCAGAAGATGCAATAATTGAGAAAATCATTAACTTAAGAAAAAAAACTCCTAAACTCTCCACAAATAGTTTTTTTAATTAAAGAAATGAAGCCATAGCATATCGAAAAATAATAAATTTAAGTATGAAATGGATTATTCGATTTGTAAATTGCACAGGTCAATTTTTTAATACTTTTTCAAGAGAAACGTTTTTTTAAAAATGCTGCTTTTCGTTGCATGTTTCTTACGTTAAATACATTCTTTTTTACTTATAAAGTACAGGAAACTGTTAAAAAAGGAGAGTTGGGAAAATTTGAAGAAAAAAAATTCCAAAAATTAAAGGGTGTTTTTCTTAAAGAAATTTGTTAGCGCTCACGTTGTTGGGTGTTTGTTCTAGTTATAGTTCAATAACGTTCTTCTTCAATTTTCCTTTGGCTTTACTTAGAGTATAACAGGTATTATTTAAGAGAAAATTTAAAAAAGATAAAGCGATTAGAGAAAAGATAAAAACTTTTCTACTGGATTTATAGTTATCTTTATTTTATTAAAAAATATTTTTTCGACTTTTTGAGGTGTTATTTTTCGTCTAAATTCATACAAGTTAAAAAAAATTCATCATCAAAATTGAAAATCAGGTACAAATCATTTCAACTTCTAAATCTAAAATTGCCTTGGCGCTCGTACTACCTTAATATTACTAAATAAAATATTTAAATGAAAGTTATACAAATCAATTTTTCGACAATGTTCTAGAATGACAGAACTGTATGACTAACGAATCTAAATTGCCTCCGGGTAGCTTTCAAATGAAACGAGTAGATTTGTCCTTTGAAAAAAAAATAATCATAGTGCCGTTTATTTAAAATACGCTATCATATATTAAGTTCAGATCAAAGACAGTAGTGTCACATTAAACTAAAAATTAAATTATGGTATGTCTGCCTTGGGCAAATTTATTTAAAAATTAAAAAAAAAAAAAAAATAAAAAAAAAAAAAAATAATAATAATAATAAAAAAACTACAAATTAAATGGTTGGATGAAAAATGTGAACTTTGAATTTATAGTGAACAAAGATCGCAGAATATGTGCGCAAGCTTTCTGAAGTACCGTTTAGTGTAATTGAAAAGAACCATTTTCTACAAATTAACTTGAAAAGATAATTTTTTGAATTAGCACTTCATGTTTTGAAAACTAAATATTTTGTAACTGTGTAAAAAATTTGTAAATAATACGCTTAATTTAACATTATAAAAACTTTCAAGTGTTTACCTTCAAATAAGTTTCATACAACATCGTAAAGATTTCCAAAAACAATGGAAATTTTTAAATGTCCTGTAAAAAAAACTTACCAAAATATCCTTGTCTTCTTCAAAAGTTATAGCAGTTTCAGATATGAAACTAACATCCAAACTAACTCGGTCCAACTCAAACTGATGCACGCTCAGGTCTGCTTTAAGGTCCGCACTGCATTGAAGGTACTTAGAAACACATTCTTTAATCCAACAGGTTCTTTTTCTCCGAACTTGGCTCCGAATGACTATTTTGTGAGAATGTCTTTAAAATAAAGTATACGAAAATCTCAATTCTGCGGCATCAATAGAAGATCAAGAACATCTTATAACTCGCACTTGTTAAGGACTTGACGAAGTTACGACCAAAGTTGCTATAAATCAAGCGTAAGGTCCTAGACTTAGGTTGTCTAAGATTGGATGAAGCCAAGTGTGTACAGATTCTTCAAAAAAATAAGGTAAGTTTGGCATTAAATTGAGCTAGTTTGAATATTGATTTTCCTCCTTAGGCGAAGGACCAAAATAAACATTAAAATTGATTGAATACCTACGTATATTTTTTCTTAACACCCTAAGAAAAAAAAGGAAGTGGAGTATTAAAAAGGTTTACCCTGTATATTATGGTATAATGAAATCTCTCTTCCCGGAGAGATCATAGAGTGAAAAACTACTACAAATTGTTTATATTAAACTTGAATAGTCAGAGCGCGCCTTTAGACTATTTTTTTCAAACACATTGTTCGCTTGATAGATATCTATCGTATGTTCGTCTATCCATCCATTTCATTATGCATATATTCTGTGGGTACTGTGGTAATGTGGTTAACGTAATATTATGTTTACAGAGTCTAAAGTGCGTCTCCATCATACCATACCATACAATGAATATACAAATTTTATATATACTTTTAAATTTATTTTCTATTTTATGAAACCGATTATACAAGTGTAACCTATATTGTATTTGAGCTAACATTTTTAAATGACCTTGACTATGGAGACCATATTCAATATCTACCACCATATTTTCTACTTTGAACTCAATAATTTTTTCGTTAATTATAGGATTTAGGAACGAACGTTTAAAATATTTTCTCTGATTAATTGTTAAAAAAAAAAAAAAGTAAAAGATTTCTAAAAAGATAATTGGTGTTATTTTTTGAAGAGGAGAAAGATTTTTTACATTTATTTTAAGGAAAATTGTCCTGAAAAAACAAAACCTTAAAAAACCAAAACATGTATTCAAAATGACTTACAAATATTACATATTAAATAGAGATTCCATCATTTATATTTCTCGCATATTTATTCTTCCTGTGCAAAATACAATCACATATGACATTTAAATTAAAATTCGGACTATATATTTCACAATCAAGTCAAAGCATTAAATTTTTATCGAATTTATACAAAAGAAGCAAATTCATTTAAATCATATAATTGCAATTTAAGGAAACTTGCTATATTCCGATTTGTCATTGAACATTTTATAAAAGAATTATTAATAAGTTATTATAAAAGACTATCATTAAGTTTTTCTCGGGTTTTCTCTTTTGTTTTATATAAAAGCCCAACGTACTCTTCTTTTGCAATAATAATATCAAATTACGTATATTTTCTCATTCGATATATATTGTGCAGTTTTTTAAGTAGCTAGATGAAACCAGTTTAAAATCTAACGGTACAGTATATATTTTTTGACGATGGATAAAATTGACACATACTCCTTATAAATTACACCTACATCCTAACGTGTTCAATGAATTTAAATAACATCAACTCAGAGCTTATAATAAAGCACTAAAAATTAAAAAGTCATATAAATTGTGTTTAATTTTGTATGCAATTGAATACATCGGAGTTTTATTCTACAGAGGCCCAATGTTAAATTTGACAAAATTGTTATCAGAAAACAAATAATACGTTGTTATAGAAGAAGGCAAGCCAAAAAACATAGTGTTTTTTGCTTGCGGCTAATTAATAGCCGAAAAAGAAAAAAAGTTATAAGCAAATGTAAAAACTACTATTTTCGCTCACTTTTTCAAGTTTTCTCGGTACCTACCCATTCAAATCGAACCTACCATACGTCAATCGATAGGTTTTTTTGAGATCTAGGATTTTATTGCATTGGATGTCAATTTTTATTTTGATTGCAAGAAAACAGTTTTTTTGACTTTTGCGTATTTCGGTTAACTTAGCCATTGATTAGCCGTAAGCAAAAAACATGTGTTTGTCATCCGTTTTATAGATTCATTGGATTAGGCGTAGTATTGTAATAATTTGTTAATTATTTTACAGATTATTTGAAAGCTAATCGTACGTTCCATCAAATTGTTATTTCAAAAAACTGAGTTGCATTTGTTAATTTTTTTTGAATGTAAAACTAACTGTACGTTTTTGCAGACTTGTTCAAGTCTTAGTTTTCACATAAAATACTTGAGCGGAGAATATTCAAGAAACTAAACAGAGATGCCTTTTAAACTTAAATAGAAAAACAAAACAATTTATATTGGAAAATGTTACAGAAAGTTGTTGTCGACTGTAATAATAGTATCAGTTTACATAACATACTTCTAGATTTTTTTTATTACGGTAGTGGTGAGGAACGGCCTAGTTAGAAAATTATTTACCTGTCTTTCGTTTCGACTATTACTACTTTAACTTTTACTATTACTATTTCTACAACCATCAATAGAGTAAATATTATAATTTTTGCCCATAAATTGTTTTTTTCTTACCGCAATCAATGATTTATATTAATTTATTATGTCTCACCATTTTTAATGTATATGATAAAACTTAAAAATTTGACACAATTTTTCTATCAATGTATTAAGTCAAAATTCATTTCTGGTTCAACATCTTTTTTTCTTTCATTTTGAACGAATTTTTGAATTTGAGTATGTATGATTTCTGCGCAACTCCATCTCGAGACTAAAGAAAAGACTAGTAAGTCATATTGAAAGGGCGTCATATGGATAATGTTTACCAACATTAAGTTGATGAAATGGTGCAAAGAGTTTGTGTCATTATAGACCTCAATTTTCAATAAGGTATATGGTTTAAATTTACTGTTCAGTTACCTGGTATTGACTAACATTATCAATTATTGATTTTATTTATCATAAGTAATAAATTTTTGTACTTAGGTACTTCTAGCGAAAAACGAAATGCACTTACTACTAACGAAAAATGGATATTATTGAATATCCAAATAATTACAATTTCTATCTTATAGGAAAATGTCAGTACCGTGCCTGTCAGTACTGTGTCTGTCAGTACCAAGTAAAAAACATAACTAATTAGTACCTACTTAATAAAATTATAATAAAAAATATTTTAAAAGTTGTAGCAAAATTCTCTCTGTAGCAAAATCCTTTTTTTACTAAAAAATAAAGGTATAATATGCATCAAAAACTTAAAAAAAAATAAAAATTTTAAAATTTTTAATTAAAAAAGTAACAGAACAGAACAACTCACATGTATTAATACTATAATTGGCTTAAAATTCAAATATTGGAATATATTTACTCAAAATAAAATCAAACCATACTACATTAGAAATGGTTAATTAATAATTCGGTGGTCTCATTTGCTAGGATAGTTTATTCAAAAACATGTAATGTACTCCAGGCTACAATGCATGTGCATGTATTTATGGGTTTTTTCAAAGCGGGTTGATAAACATGAACATTACAACATTAAACTACACAAACTAAATACACTACAGGATGATTCGTGAATGATGTTTCAACATTGAATGAATCAAATCCTATGAATGATAACCTACGACTTATTACTTATAAATTGATAATTTATATCGCATCGCCGTTTAAATCGTATCATCCCTTGATTTACTCTAAAATATTCTATTATTCAACATTGCCAACACTATACAATACCAGCATGACCGTCTTCAAATTCCAACAGTTTTTGGATCATGGCTGTTAACTTTTTCGAGGAATTCGGTCGTTTTTGCTATGCAAGTATAGAAATAAATCGTACGATAAGTTAGCCCACCCAATTTCCTGGAAAATTTAAACTTTGAAACAAAGTCTACCGCCATCATTTTCATTTCCCTTACTTATCCCCTCTTTTGTTCACAATTTTATGGGTTTTAATTTTTTGGTGTGTAATTTTTTGAAAATAAAATTATGGCCATGTTACCCGCCTAAAATGCAGCTAGGTGAAATAATTAAATCGGTAAAGCAAAAGTTAAATATGACGGATTTTCATACTGATTTTCATTCCCTTTGTCACCATTTTAGGAGTGAAATTTCCAGAAATCTTTCCTTAACACTCATCTACAGTGTCAAAAAATTCCACATGACAATTTTCACGTTCCAAGTCCCAAGAGATTGGACTGTTGATTGTCAGTCAGCTATTCATTTATATATACAGAAAAAGATGATTTTACTACAAATATTTTTATTAATTATTCCTGGTTGTAATCATCGTAACTATGATTATATTCTTACTTGTACTCCTGTAATTGAGCTTAATTTAAAAACATAAGTTTCTTTAATCAAGATTACAATTCAAGCAGCTTGGGTGCTCGGGAAAACAGTGAATTCAATTTTAAGAACAATCTAACTGACTTTCTTCGCTATTTATCAATAAAACTATAAAAAATTATTATTTTGTTTATGTACTAAATTTTTTATACAATAAACATCAAGAGATTTTCGATTACTAAAACTATATTATTATAGAACAATAAAAAAATTTTGAAAACCAGGGCGCTGAAGCACACTAAGAAGAATGAAATTTAGGCAACACAAAATTCTTAGAAAATATTGTAAACGAAGAGAAGAAATAAATATCTAAAATAGCCAAAAAAGTTTTGCGCATATTTCAGTATATATATTTTGCATCATACTGTATTCTACAAAAGTGCTTTAAATTATGATTTTGTGTAGGCTGTGGGCGGATAAACAAACCATACTAAACTAAACCATTGTATATATTTTTGGCTCAAAGATAAATACTAGAAAATACGATGCCAAAAATTATTTATTCAAAGAATTAAAATAATTTATTGTAAAATGTAAATATCTTTGTGTAATAAAAGCACATAATTATTATTTGCGAAAAAATAATACGAACTGGTATCTAGCTAGACAAATCGATTGAATGTGCCAAACATTTGTTTCAAAATGTTTTGGTAGTTGAAAAATAATTTCCACGACCCGACACAAAAAAAGTGTTTCGTATTCGTTGTGTAAAGTGTTATGCGTTGAATGGTGTAGTTGAAATTTTAATGATTCTAGTCGAAATTTCGGCAATTCCGAAACAGAACCAAGAAACAGCCGATGAATCAACTTTGATTTTTTTAAATAATTGATTTCGTAAAACTTCTAGGTAATCTATTAAATAAATAAGCGTTATCATTGCAATAAAGAAATAACACATTTCCAGGACGATTCTCAGTAAATCTTATATACTCATTTACGTTTTAATGGGTGTTTAAACTGTCCAAATCATTGGCAAGTGATGCAATTTATTAAATAATATTGTTTTTGCATGAAATAGGGAGAAAAAGTACACACCCCCGTGTATGTGGGTAGAAATAGCAAGTGAAGATAGTAATCAAAGAAGATTAAAATTGTTTAAATAGCCCTGCATAGGCTAGAGTTCTATTTTTTGAAATTTTTTTGATTAAAAAATAATAATTTCTTTGCATTTCAAAAATGTCGCTTGGAAAAGTATTTTTTATAAAAATGTTTCATTTTCTGAAAGAAACTTGTTAACCATACACATTTTCCCTGAAAATCGACCCCTTTGCCCCCCCCCCTCATAGTATAATAAGTGGAGTTGGTATGAAATTAAAATGAATGTACAAGTGATTCGAAGTTACCTACAAATTTAGTACATTCTATCTTCCACATTTTTGAAATCTAGCTACTCTGAAACATTATTACTTAAAATTTACCGTTATAATTTGCATGTTATTTTTTCCAAAAATTCAAATAGACGTAAATCTTTCTAATAAAAGCTGTTTATTTTTTCGTACAAAAATTTTTGGTTTTTCTACTTTTTTTCTTTCTTTACGATTTTTTATATATATATGTCGCAGTTGATTCTACGATACTTGAAACTCAAATTAACTTTTTACATTTTCAACACGCCATTAAATTTTTTCTTGACTTTTCCTTTTTAAGATAACACCAATATAAAAACTTCGTTTTTACCAGCAATACTTCTAAGCGTTACAAACTTTCGACTCAATTCTAAATATGACTTATGATTTATGACATAGATTTAGGATATAAAAATGAAATAGGTGATCAACTTAAAAATGTTGATAAAAGTTCTGCAAACACAGAAACAAACTCATTTTATTTGATTCATTCTATATATTTTCATAATATGATAGATAATAAAATATGTAAAGACACTAAAAAAGAGGAATAAATGTAAAAACGGCCGACTATCGTAAATTTTTTATTACATTGTCCTATAATATGTTATAAGCAAATCGAAATGTAATTCTATCAAATATGTATTATATACAGAATATGGTTTATATACATTATTCTACTTGTTTATTTATTATTCAAATGTTGAAGGCATCATTGTGGTTGGCTATTTTGCTTAATGTCGTCATAAGTCTAAGCATTGGTCATTCAAACACAGAGAAGCAAAAATTCCCTTAAGTATGTTTTTAAAAATATCTGTATTTGAGTACAGAAAGGTGGATAAGCTATATTTTCCAGCTATAACTTTCGGTGTGATTACTTTCTACTCCGAATACTTTTGGCGTTTTTATATAAAATGACAAGTTACTTTATGCCTGTAACAAAAACAGATCTACTGTGGATTGTATATAAAATGTAATGTTATGGCATTTGGTAAAGATTATATTTGGTTTGATAACGGTTTTTGCTAAGCTTAAACTAAGTATTTACTTTATATAAAACATAAACGAGCGTTTTAAAACAAGCGATTTTTGATTTGTGTTTATTTTAAATTAAGTCGATGAAGATGTTTAGAAGAAAGATCCCTCGAGGTAGAATAATCGCTCGTTATTTTAAGTCATCTATTAAAGCCATCTATTATATATGTATATGCTAAAATGACCCCCCTCCCTTTTAATGTTAAATTGATACGGGAAAAGCAATCCATCAAATTATTTATTGTGTGATGGGTCTAAGTTGAACTAAGTTGAATGTGCTTTCCACACAGTGTCTGAAGAAACGGTGTGCGTTATCAGTGGAATGCTGCCTTTAGCGAACAAGGGCTACGATGGTGCATTTACTCTGAGCCCCGATGAACAAAACAACTAGAAATAGACATACCATCTTATGACACAGGTAAAAGTCTGGCTGAGTTGAATTCATGGGCTTACCTTATCGATTCGCGGAGTACGTATTTTTTGCGTGTCCTCGTTTCAACTCGCTGTGCAATGACCTACAGATTGTCCTTGAGCAAAATGGTCTTGAATGTGATCAATACTTTTTTAACGAAAGTACTCGAAGACCTGTGTTCTACAGGGAGGAAAGAGGGCAATAGCTAGATCGTCTGAGCCATTAGGCATTTTTCGAAGGGAAATCAGAGGCCGGAGAAAGAGGAAGTTGTATACCAGGCTAAACACCTAGTCCTGACGATACGTCAAGATATATACCTACCTCTATATAATAAAAAATCTCTAAACAGCCGGGACAAATTTGGAAACTATTTTTAGATTAAAAAAGTAATCTAGAATGCAGTAATATGTTTCATAAACCACCCGTTATAAAATATTTTAACGAAATATCCCACATAAAAGCCATTTAAATGTTGTATTAAAAAATTCAAGCGTCAAATTAAACGAGTCATTTAGTTTTAAATTAATAAGGTTCAAATGTAGGTTTTAATTGTAACATACGACCAAAATATAAGGTATTCCCTTGACACATTACTTTTAGTATCCTGATATTAACTTTGTGGTTAAGTTTAGAGAACAACACACCTAGATCTAATGAAATAAAAACCAGCGACTTGCATATTCGTTTATGTACGTTTAGTTATCGTTTGGGACTGTAAGTAAGTTTAATAATTAAGTATACCGTGTTTAGTTCAATTACTAAAATGAAAAAAAAAGAAAAAGCATATGTGTCAGATCCTTAAAGTCCATACATTTAACTGATCATAATTTACTATTTTCAGATTTCCAATATAAATTTGCGACCTCTATTCTAAAAAACTATTGTCTGCAACGATTTTAAGCAGTAATTTATTTAGATTTTTGATAAATAATTAAAAATAAGAACAGAGTAGGCTTTTGCAAAAAGAATTCGGAATGGAACAATCGCCTTAAAGAATTTTTATTGTATAATATACTTAATAATAGTCTTAATATAACTAATTTGAAACCGAAGTAAAATTTAACTATTTGAAACGGGAATGATTTTTTCATAAAATAAAATTTTACAATAGAATTGATAAGTTAAAGAAAATAAAGAAATATACAATTAATATTTCCAAAATAACAACACATGGCTTAATCAAAGTAGACAATACTATTGAAATCTTAAAATTAATATCGCTTTAGATAAATTTAAAGGGGAGATAAGTAAACAGTGGTTACAGTCCCTAATCCAAAATTTTAGCATTCTACGCCTAATAATTTTTGATCAATTCGAAACTCGTAATTTAGACCTAATAGAAACTTTACACTTCTTAAAAATATTTTCAATTATCGATAGTTTTTTTTTTCAGTCGTATAATCAAGTGACTTTTACAGACGTTTCGTATCTATTCTGTAGTATTTACGCTGCTATTTAGCACTCAAAGGGCACAGAGTTTTAATATATTACACCTGGCACCGAATAGTACAATAAATGATAAAAATTGCTCCTGATTCAAGAACCTAAAAGAGTTCGAATGAACTATTTGTGATTCTGAAGAACAGATATTTATTTTTTATAGTATAAGTGAAGACCGATATAAATTTATTTCCCTTTTTAGTTTCCAAAAAAAAAGAAGATTTAATGTTAAATATAAGATTAAGCATCTTCTTGTGCCGAAAATTTTTTGAAAAGACATTTGTAAAAAATTCTTAGATATAGAAGTGCTAGGATTTAAATAACAGTACGATATGACGATCAACTTTATTACTGACGATCAACTATTCCAAACACCGATCGAAGCAACCACGTTTATAATTCTGGTTCAAAATGGGTGAGGTCTTTTGGTACTTGTTACGGTTTTAATAAAACTGAATTATTAATTATGAAATTTTTTGTCGAAATATTGATTTTATTAACATAATGTAAATTATATGTTTTGCCTTGTAATCTTTTTCTATATGCTTGTCTCTCTTTAAAAGTAAATTCGATATCTGTCATACCTAATTAATATAAATAATTATTTATAATATAAAATATTTTGAAATTGAATCCTTATTAATTAATTTAATGGATACAAAATAAATCATTGTCAAATTACAAGTAAAAACTATAATTATGAATAATGAAATAAATATGTAATTAATTATAAAAAATACTTGAAAAAAGATTTTGAATAAACCAGAAAATATACTTAGATTTATTTATTCATTGTTTTAAAATATATTATTTTATGTTTGAATATTATTGTTTTATTTGTCTTTCAAATATATGGTTACAAAAATTATAATTATTCATTTTTCATTATGACACTTTTACTTTTTTGTTGTTAGGTGAAATATAAATATTACTTTATTATTTCTATACATCAAATTTATTGTTAAAATCAATTCAATAATTGCTAAGAAATTGTAAAGACAGTGCTTTATTTATTATCAATCATATTTTATTTTTAATTAATGGTAGACCGAATAAGTAATAGTTTTCGTTCACTCATTTGAATATCCATGGAAATAATAACTATGGTTAAGGACTAAATACTTTTAAATATTGCGTGCTGATTTTAAAATTTGATGTATGTAAAAGGTAATCTTATTGGTTAAAGAAAAATAAATGAAAGGTAGGTATTTTAAAATTAAGAATTATTCTTAATTACTCTTAGAATAATTTTTGATAGGCATTAATGAGTGACTTGATATTATGATTGTAGCAATTGTCTCTCTGTATAGTACCCTCTATTAGAAAAAACTTTTTTGAGGTACACACTTTAGGGCTCAAAATGTTATCTAAAACAAAAATCCAAATAAGTTGCACTAAAATTTGCCTCGGAACGATATTTTTTGGCGGGTTTTTTGAGAAATTGTGAAAAACTGTTTTTTGGGATTTTTTAGGTAAATTATTGATTTTTACTGATAATATTATAAAGAAAAGTTGATGCTAATTCAAAAATACGTGCCTATTCTGGTTGTTACCTAGCGAACAAAATGAAGCCCATCAGGTCGAAGAATTACCTACTAAATGTTTAAAAAATATAAAAAAATTTTTATTCTTTTGCCGGGCAGTAATTGCAGAATTAACATTTTGGGCATCGTTCAGGGGCAAATTTTTGTGAAACTGTTTTGGATTTTTGTTTTTGATAATATTTTGAACCCCTTTCCAAGGTCACGAAGTGTATACCTCAAAAAAGTTTTTTTCCAAATAATGGGCCTAAACTAGTAACACTTCTTCCTTATTTCTACGTTTAAAAGGTATTCAATAATGAGACAATTAAATTGTGAAAATTAAAAATGAATCAAATATCTTAAATTTTTGTCAAACATATTAGTTTAAAAAATATTAGTTTTTTAACATAAACAGGTACATATGCATTCTCTCCGATGAATCTAGATAATGCATTTCTCAAAAGCGAAAAATATTGTACCCTTAAACCAATGAATAATTTTAAACAACTTTCCGCATAATTCAAGAATGTTTAGTGTTCATGATTTTTCTTGTTAATTTTACTAAATAATAATGCTTGAATTTATAAAAAATTCCACATTGTGTATTTATATCTCAATTTGATGTATTTATGATTATTGGCAGAATAATGCTATAGTGAATGTTTCAATTTTTTTTACAAAGAGAAAACAACACATTCATTTTTGTTCATATATATTTGAGAGTGAATTCTGTTTTGATGCATAGCTGATGGTCATACACTTGAAGGTATACATACATTCCATTCACATTTATTACATGTTTTAATCAATTAGTGTGTAAGCTGTACTGTCACATTGAATTATGCTTTATCAGCAAAAATATTGATGTGATTTGTATAAGGATTACCGATAAATCTAACTGCAAAGATTACTATCACTTTTCTAGTTGTTATTTTTTATACAGAAAAATTGAATTTTTAGTTATTGTTTGTTTCACATTTGACATCAAAAGTCCCAAATCTTTGAAAAATATCATAAGTAGGGTTTTTAAAATGTTTATAATATTGTGCTTATTCTTTACTTTAGTGCGTAGCTTTGACTTGACAAGTCAAATTTTGATTTTTCTGCTCAAAATAGTAACTCTTCAAGAAAACATTTTTGTTTATCTAAAGAATTATTGCGGGTACATAAAATATATACAGAGTGTAATAGTGAACAACGGAAAAATAGTGAAACTAAGGTGGAATTTTAAGACTAAAAGTCCTTTAGCATATTTTGGATTTGATGTACTGAGAAGGCTGCGCTAATAATATAATTTGATTGATACTAATATTCAGAAAATCGAAATAGTGATAAGAAATAAAATTTACCATAATGTTCTATAAGACTATTTTTTGCGAAGCTTTTAATTTACAGAAAATTTACGTTTTCAAATTAAAATTTCAATTTGTAGAAACTAAATTTATTTATTTTTTATTATTATTTTAGAACTTTGCATGTAAATCTATGTAAATATTAAACTTTGCGAAATAATAATTCTTCAGTTATGTATATCCTATGCTTATTTTTAACTGTAAGCTTTTCCCAAATCAGAGATTCTTAAAATTAAATAAGACAAATTAAAGAATTTTAGAAAAGTATTCCTCTCCGAATTCCATCCCCTATTCGCCATTTTTATTTTTTAGCATCTTTTAGAATACGGATTAAATATGATTGCAAAATTGTTTCTGTTCCCGCCATCTCTATATTCGAGATCTTCTAAAATGCTAATAATATAAGGCTTCCTCAGACGTGGGAAACTATGGTTGGAAGTTCTTATAGTGGACAACTTAAAAGAAGTTTCGTAATAGTTATGAGATAGAAGAACACATTGAGTTCAGAAAATAAAATACTAACTAATGCATAGACTTGTGACAATTTTTGAAGATTTTCGAATAATTTACTCTTAATAATTAATTTAATCTCTGCATACTTAAAAATTTGCAAAGAAAATAGATGGTTTATAAACTCAATCTTCATCTTTGCATAACTTTGAAGCATTACACGACAGTTTTCCTTCATTCGTAAAATAAGTTTAGAAAAGAAAATATATATATATATATATATATATATATATATATATATATATATATTTTTTTTTTTTTTTTTGATATCAAGAGGGGGAAATGCATGGCTGCACTGACCGGGAAGTCTCCTTCTCAGGGGACATCCGGCACGGTGCGGGGCTCGGACTAGTGTGTCAAGTCTAGAACATACCCGCTAAAACCTAACCTCTTGAGGATACTCCTTTGTACCCCGCGCGGAACCGCCGTCAGGCATTACTTCGCCCGGGGAGGACTGGCTTATTGCTGCCTACTTCACTGTTGCCTACTTCGCTGTGGGCGTCTTCTTGGTCGATCTCCCTGGAGGATCTTCATCATTTTGGCCGCTGCATCGGCCACTGCCTTCCAGTTTTCCTCGCAACGAACCATCAGGCCAACGAGGTTTTCTGGCGTTCCATGGCACTGGAGAATAGAATCCAGTTCCGCTCTCTCTGCGGCGAAGCGGGGGCACGAGAAGAAAATGTGCTCCGCCGTTTCATCTTCATTTGGGCAACGTGGACATGATGGTTCGAGGTTCAAACCGAACCTGCTGAGGTAGGCTCGGTAGTTGCCATGTCCGGTCAGCAACTGCGTGACATAGAAGTCCACTTCTCCGTGTTTTCTGCTGAGCCACATCGCGATGTCTGGGATCAGACGGTATGTCCATCTCCCGTTTTCCGAGGCTTCCCAGCGACGTTGCCACATTTCTATCGTGCGGCTTCTCTCTTCTGCTGCAGGTGACCTGGTGTCGTCAATGTCACTCTGCCTTCGTTGGTAGATTCTTCGTCGCTCGTCCGCCAAGATGTCAATTGGCGGGAGACCAGCCACAACACACACAGCATCATAGGACACTGTGCGGTAAGCGCATGCGACGCGCAGTGCACTTCTTCTGTATACGCTGATCATTGGGCGAGCGTAGGAAGCAGTTTCCATAGCTGGCGCAATGACTGGCGCTGCGTATAGCAGAATGGAGCTGCTGACCGTGGAGAGGAGCTGTCTTCGGCTCTGTCGTGGACCTCCTGTGTTCGGCATTATCCAGGTCAATGCGTTCACCACCTTGGATGCTTTCTGGCTAGTTATTAGAAGATGTTCGTTGAACCGTAGCTTAGCGTCGATCTGGACGCCCAGGTATCTCAGTGACTTTTGAGATTCAATCTCGCAATCTCCGATGGAGAGGGTGATGAATTCCTTTATTTTCCTGCCTGTTACTAGGACGACTTCTGTCTTGTGGTCGGCGAGTTGCAGTTCAACGGATGTAAGCCACTGGCGTACGCGAGACACTGCCCTGTTTGCTTTCCACGTGATCTCGTCTAGATATTTGCCGACTACTACCACTGCCACATCGTCTGCAAAACCGACTGTTGTACAATCTTCAGGCATGGGCAGGTTCAGCACAGCGTCGTACATGATGTTCCACAGGAGAGGCCCAAGGACTGAACCCTGCGGGACACCACCGGTGACGTTGTACGATTGTTTTCCCGATTCCGTGTCATAAAAAAGGACACGGTTCGAGAAATAACTGCCGATGATTCGCAGCAAATATGCTGGAACGTGCATCTGCTGGAGAGCGTTCAAGATACAGTCCCATCTGGCCGAGTTGAACGCATTCTTGATGTCGAGGGTCACAATTGCGCAGTATTTTTTCGTGCCTGTGGTCCAACTTCTTCCGGAGATCGCCTCTCTGGCGATGCCAACGACCTTTTCCACGGCATCGACTGTGGATCTGGCTTTATATATATATATATATATATATATATATATATATATATATATATATATATATATATATATATGTATATATGTATAAAAGTAAGTGTTTTCTTAATAAAATTAAATGTGTTTCCATACGAATTTTATTAAAAAGTTACATGTTTGAAAAACATTTACCATGAGAAAGAAGATTTTATTTTTTCTAGATTCTTCAATCTTGTTATTTTCTGTAGTTCTCTTGTTACACATTTCTTATATGATTTGTTTTCAATTTGGTTTTATTTTATTTTAAGCATTATGACTCTGATATACATCCAAACCCATATAAACATATTATACACATTAGTGTACAAAAGAAAAAAAAAATATGCTACGAACAAAAATCTTCAATACCTCTGTCTGTTAAAATCGCTATGTAAACTACTGGACTGGTTTTTCGAACGAAGTTCCTTAACGTGCCTTGCCATGGTGAGCAAACTGGTAGAGACCGTCACATAACAATGTGAGATATACTTTGTGTATGTATGTGTGCCATATCCAGGGTAACCACGATATGTTCAACCATTTTTTTTTTTTTTTATTTATTATAGAACACGAATTATGCTTTTTTTGCACTATTTACATCCAAAACGAGTTATAGATACATATGCCTAACTAGTTTTGGATGTAAGTAGTACAAAAATAGCCAAATTCGTGTATGTGCCTCTGGGTACACTGCCTACTTGAAACTAACCAAATAATCGATTACTGTTCATCGATTCTGTCAAACAAACATCGATTAATAAACGTTAATTATATATTAATGTATATTTTAACTGACTAATATTTTCGGTTAATTTTTATTAAGGTGAGCAATCAAAAACATATTTCCCGTTTCTATTTATTGAGCGGTTACATTTGTTTCTGTCCAGCTATCTATTTCTTTTCAGTATTAACTTAACGCAGCGGGATTTTTGGATTAGTTTAATTAATTTTTTTACTTTGCACTTTTAAGTTAGGATTTTCAATTCCTCATCAATGATACCGTACTGGACGTATTTCAGCCTATGTGTATATATGTTTGGACTTATATACGTAGCGAGACCAAATGCCGATTTTAATGATCCTTTCGTCAATCGATTTGCCTATAAAATAGCTATTTAATGATACCCCACTTAACTTAGATCGTTGCTATTTTTTTTTTCTTTTTCACAATATAGCGTCTGGTGGTCGCCAGACTGAATTTTCAATATCCCCATATTTTCTTTCGGTAATCCTCTCAAGATTAAGACAAATCGATCGACGTAAGAATCATCAAAATCGGTCCATGCTTTTGGTCTCTAGTACGTTACAAATGAACGCAAACACAGTCGGGTAAAAAGTAATCCAGACGTCCAGCTGTTAATCAAAAGAGAGAATGAGCTGATCTCCTTATTTTTGGTACATGTGATTTTCCATATTAAAGACATCGTTTAACTTTCTTTATTACAAGATATTCCTTCAGGCACAGAATATTAGTGTAAAATAGTTTTTCAAGAAATCAAAATGAGAAATTCAATTAAAATTTGCCGAGAACTTATGCATTCCTTCAACACTAATAATATGTTAATTTCTCTACATGGAGGTAAAAAACGACTCCAGAATGATTTTATTTTTCCTATTCAATACATTTCCCTGAAAACAGAAAAAAAATGGTGAAAAAGCATTCTCATTATTTTGTTGGCATTTTTTCTCGTCTTTTACTATAAACTAAAAACAACAAAATCACATTTCTTACCTGGAAACATTTTTTCATGCTTGCATGTTGAAGAAAAATTCTCGTCTTTTTTTCCTTTTTCGTTTTCAATTGTATTTTTCTTTGTACTATCTAGATTTAGTATGTTCATTTAGATGGATTAATTTCGGTGTGGGTAAATTAAGGTACTAATATAATAAAGACCGGAATAATGTGATTCTTTGAAATTATATAAAATGTAATGGTTGCTTAAACTTGAAAGAATTGGGACATCAAGTAAAATTTCTGTAAATAGATGCGGAAACATGCTTCTTTGAAACTTCATGTGCAAAGGCCCCGATAGTTTACCATTTTAGAAATCTTACCTATATTGTGATTGATAAAAAACAATTGTCAAACAACTACGACTTGTATATTTCAACTTTTAAGTTTTTTTGAAGGTTTGCTCTTCAAGCAAATCGAGCTATTGGCTTTATAAAAACCAGTATCAAGATTTTATCAATATTACCTATTGCTAATAATAATGGAGATAAGTAAAAGTGGATACACCTGGAAAATCATAGCTTGTGGCTGACTGAGAATTGTCAACCTTTTTTTTCTATTCTTTAAATTATTTTCTTTCAAAAGACGTTGGATTCGCTCACAAAACATGTATCCTGAATTTTTAAACGAAAATTAATTACAATATAATTAATTAAAGGTAATAGCGGCTACGTTTTGCCAGACAACCTCTCTGTAATCTTTTCTACTACCGAGTATAATTCATAACGAGTGAAATTTACAAAATTTAAAAAACCCTCGACAAATTTTTCGGCTACGGAACCGTTAAGTCGCATTTGAACAAATCTAAGAACACTATCCATTAACTGACCTTTCAAACAAAACCAAAACGCGCTGCAAGGCCACAGATAGACACACAGACGAACACACACACATAGCCTTATAACACCCCTTTTAGTTCGGGTGTTCAAAATTAAGTTTTATCAACAAAAAAATTGATTTCCGCAGATTTAGGCGTCAGTGTCTCGTACTAAAACTATAAAGATATTATGGAGTAGCTCATAAAAAAACTATTTTGCCTGACATGCAATAATGCGGAGTTTTATTGCACGTCTCTGTGCCGAAAATTGGTATAAATATATGTAAGAAGTTTTCCAACAGGTCATAAACAACACATTTACAAAATATCAGCGTTTTCGTAATCAGTAAGTTTACATCAATATAATAGCTTATGTTGACAGTCGAAAAACTGTGAGGAAAAGGAAAACATTTGCGAATGAGTAGAATAATATTTGTTAATCAAACTAAATAAATTAAACAAAAATAGTACAAGGCAAAAAAATTGAATTTACGTAAAGTAAATAATATTTACGAATGTATATCAGAATAGTAAATCAGTTCACTTTTATAAATCATAGAAATCGAATGTCCGATGTTTATAATCCAATGGAAACTTCTCAAACGTGGAGTATTATATGCCTGTGACTTTGGGATCATTCTTTAGAAAATCAATAGTAGACCAATACCCTGTTTTAATAAATTAGATTGGGTTTCTTACGGAGACTTGCAGTCTTTAGTAGAATACAAATTACTTGTTTTATAAGTCTAAAAATTCAAAGGAATTGCTCTCAAAGGTTAAAACGCCAGTATAGATACTCAAAAATGACTCTAATTCTAACCTGTCGCCATTTTATGTTGGGTATATTCATATCTTCATTTCTTGCCCTATCAAATGAAGTAAAAAAGTGCAACTTTCCCCATAACTAGCGTTGAACTAGCGCAATACTAAAATTTATGTAATTTTCTATTTTGTGTATTTATTGGACCAAGGATAGTTGGGCAATAGGATAAGCTGTGCAATCGACTTATCTCGAGCACTACGCGGGTTGTTGATCCTTTTTCTCCAATAAAGAAAATATTGAAATTTTTTTAGTGTAACTAGTCCGTCGCTTGCAGCCATTCTTTTTTAATGTTACACACTGATCATTATCTAAAACTTTGCCCGCATGTAAGTCTTTATAAGGGCTTTTTTATAGTTATAGTATGGTGGACTTGGTCATACAATATTCGAGATAAGGTAATTTTTCTTCAGGTAAAATTTGTTGAAAGATGAAATGTCCTAGGCATACAGTAAATTATTTAGGGATTGATTGTATCGTAATTATTAAAGGTGCAAAAATATATATTCTTCTTTTATATCGAGAGTTAAGGTAGAAGACTATTTGATTTTATTCAACACGATTCATAAAATTTTACTAATAACATGGTTTGGTCTGTATTTTGTTTACCTAATATATGTTTCAATAGTAATTTTATCAATTTTTTATTCATAGATAAACTATGGTAAAAATTGACGGTAATAAATCAGACAGAGTAAACAATTTTGATTGTCATAACATTGATAGAATAATGATTTATGTTTCGGTTTTCAAGTTGATATCAATATGAAAATATCTAAATGAAGTTTATTTAGTCATAAGTAATATTTTAAATAAATTTTCGGATTGTAAATAAATTTTTGGTTATTGTTGAACACTTTTTCATTTATGGTTCTATCAAAAAAATGAATTTGTTATTGTTTAATGCATCACATTAAACAAATTACTAGATTGAAATAAACGCATTTACTTTGGTTGTTGATTATAACAAGATAAAAAGTAAATATTTCTTGAGTCAACGATCGCACTACTCAATTCGAGAAAAAAATTGTTTTGCTGCTTAAAAAGTAACGTAATATATCTATCATGTAAAAAATCGCTTTGAAATCACTTTGAGTTAATACAATTTCTTCGTTATAATTTCTTCGGTTAGTACCGGCATAGTTCCCAGCAAAGCCAGCCATAGCTGCATACCTTCCCCTTCCTTTCATTTTCTATACCACTTTTTATGGCATGTTCTGCACTACATTTGTATTGTTTAAATGAAGAATGAATAAATTGAATCAAACTGAATTGCATTGAATTACTATTTAATATTTTATTCTTGTGGGGATTTAAGTCGTCATCACTAGCGTCAACCGTTCGATTATCTTTAGTCGTGTGATAAGAGATTTGCTCAACTACACATTCGGCACATGTGTAAAATATATCGTGCGTTAAATATTCTTAATTTACTGAGTACGAAATTGAACTTGTGAATACTATTAGAGAAAGAATAAACAAATTGATCCATTATCATATTCATTAATTCTACTGAACTTATGTTTTTATTGAATTAATTCTTTGCATATGAAATTTGCTGAAAAATAAATACAGCTTCGGGTTATATACCACTAGAATGCATTTAATAAAAACTAAAATATAAGTAAATCATGAAAAAAGTAAACGAACAGGTCAAAAAATTTCTTAAGGTATCATTTTTTTGCTTACATCTTTAATACCGTGATAAGTAAAAATTTCCGATTTCTGAAGGCCTAGAAAAAACTGTACTTTTAAAACCTGTAGATAGGTTGAAAAATTTTTTAATTCATAACGCGAAAAAAGATAAAATTGTATAAAGATTTGATCACATATACCATTTGTAAAGAAAATTATTTTTATGTTTTAAATGCTCATAGCGTAAGTGCTAGGGGATTAGTTCTAGTAATGATATTAAAAAAGGTCTCTTTTGAGATACATATTTATTACAAGACGGGATACTAATTAGATTTATGTTTCACAGAAATAGTAATGCTATTTTATGGTGAATGCCAAGAAATAAGTGTAATTCAAGCTATTTAATTTTTCAAAGTAAACACTTCACACGTTTTTCGATAAATTCTAAGCTTTCTGAATCTATTATACATAAATGTAACGCGATATATTATAATTAAATAGAAAGAAAATTTTTAAGAACGAAATAATACCCCTGTATATTATTTACAAGCTATTGAGACATGATTTAATAAATTTTAAACGTATTCAAAATATTTTGTAAATACACTGTTAAGAATGCTTCATTTACTAAATGTTTCATGCAAGGCATTTAAGGTAGTACTATCGGTAATATACTTTTCATTCAGAATTTAATGAAACTTGGCATAGTTGTTCGTTATTATATCATAATTGACCAGTTAAATTTTTAGGGGCCTTCAGAGAACTGAAAAACTGAACGTCCAGTTTTGTGAAATAAAATAAAATTTGTGATTTCCCATAAAGATCAATGTTAAAATATCTTTTTTTCAGTTCTCTGAAGGCTTCTAAAAATTTAACTGGTTAATTATGATATAATAATGGACAACTGTGCCAAGTTTCATTAAATTCTGAATGCAAAGTCTATAGATAGTACTACCTTAAAAGAGATTAAACATTTTCTTAAAAGTAATTAACAATAAGCAAGCAATAATATATTCAATGTTATTATAACCAAATGAAATTCATGACGCATGTAAGAGTAATACCTCTGATGTCATCACCTCAATTACTTGTACTATTCAAAATAAACTTCATACCTGGATATATAATCAAATATATGCACAACAAACAATCTTCCAAATAATAAGCTTTCAACATCAACTTCAAATAGGAAGATTGTTTCTTGACAACATGGATACAAGGATAGAGGTTTTGTTGTTGTCGACAGTATAGGTTACGATAACACAATATTATACATACACGTATTTGTTTATACACGTATCTATAGAGCGTTCGACAAAAAATGGAGATGGAATTATAAAATATTCGGATATGGTTTGTTAAAGTAGTCCGGCCGTCAAATGACTAGTCAACTAGTCAACTAGGCAATTTGTATGACGTAAATGTAATAAAATGCTCTTAAAATATCGTAAACTGTGCAATTTGTATCTTAAATAAAATCTAAAAATAAAAGTAAAAGAAAAGTGAAAACAAACCATTGACTGAGTTAATTGTTAAAATACCATATAAAGATAGTGTTGTTTATGTCATGCAAGTAAAAACAGACAGACACTCTTACAGACAAAGTAATAACAGGTTCGTAAAAATTTCATTACCGATTATTCGTCTGTCTGTTTGTTTATCCGTCTGTGATCACGATAATTCAAAAACAAAATTAGATATCTATTAATTTTTAATGCGTGCTTAGGACTTAAAAAGTGAGGTTGAGTTCTTAAATGAGCAAAACAAGTCAAATTTTGAAAAAAAAAAAAATTTGGTTTGAAACATTTTTTCGTAAGCGTCACTGTTTACCCGTGAGGGCGCAATTAAATACTTAAAATTTTTGTATACTTTATCCACTGAGGAAGTGAGAAGAAAGATACTCTTATTACTTGTGTGCAAAAGTGACTATTTTTCTTTACTTACATCTCGAAAAATAAACGATTTCATAATTAACACTGTCTATACATGGTATTTCAAAAATTAACTCAGTCAATTGTTTGTTTTTACTTGTTTTTTTTTTTATTAAAATGAAAAAAATATGACATCAACTTTTAACTACAGTTTCTCACAAAGAAAAAATTGGTCGAAGCATTTAATTAAAAATATTGTTTGCTTAGTTTTACGAGTCCATTGTTTTTTTGAAAGGATAATTTGATTGAAAATAACTAAACGACTATTTATATAAACAGATTAATATGAATTTGATAATTCAATATGGTGCATCTATATAGTTCAAACTTAAGATTGTATTTAAATATCAACACATTTCACTTGAGACATTCATTTCCAACATTTCCAAAACTCTATGTAAAACAATTCAAGAAAATGGAGAACGATCACCGACCCAACATGAATATAATACATATAATACATATAATATACATCGTGAACATTGAAATCTGTAAAGTCAGTCGTCAGTATTAAGTTGATAAATATTTCACGATACTTGCAATATCTTTAAGAGTAAAGATGGTGGATTACATTGATCAATAGAAGAAGAAAGAAGATAACTAGGATAGCATAGACACAGAAATGTTTTGCCATGACACACACAAACTTTTTAACAAGATTTCTTCTTTATTGGCACTATTGCTAAAATAACCTGTCTCAATTCTATTCTTATTTCTTTTATTACTAAATAGATTCACAACAACAGAGTTATAATATTGTCTACGTTTTTTTACATTTTTATTTACGTCAGTGTATTAAAACTTTTACTATAAGTATTCCTACATTCGAAAGATATGATGTGAACAGTTTCAAAATTTATATACTACACTTACTACATCGGAAATATGTGAACATGAAGCGATTACAGAGTAGTATAAGCGATATTATTTTAAACGTATTCAAGAATTTCTACTCGCGAATTCTACTTCTATTTGTGTAGAAATCAGTTGGAGTCTCAACTATGCATGTAGCACCACTGTTAAAGTCTCGACTATTTATGTCGAAAAAAAGTTAGTCAGTAAAACCAATCAAGATTTTTTCCATCGAGTTAGATAAAAAATATAACTTTTATAAAGAAGTATCCAATTATTGCGTGCAGAATCAAATTAAGTCCCAGTAGCGGAATTATTCGTCTGTTGAAAATTCCGACGGAAATATCTTAGATCTTTAAAACTACGCAAAGAATTTTGATGCGCTTTTTTTCATATAGATAGAGATTCTAGATGAACGTTTTTATGTATAATACATGCATGATATAATAAACAGTTGAAATACAGATTGAAAGGGATGTACTTCATAAACTTAAAAAGTTGTGCATCGATTAAGCTCAAATGCTCAGCTTCAAGGATTGTTGTATCTATTTTTAACATTCGCGTGAAAAGGTGGAGCGAGAAAGTGAGGATGAATAATCATATATTTTCAAATATAGATAACCAAGTAGAGTATCAAATAAAAGAGCATGACGTGTACATTGCAAAGCTGTAACCCCTACGCAAAAGATATATGGAAGGAGGGGTGAAAGTGGGAATGAACAATCAAATATTTAAAAAAATATCCAAATGAAGTATCAAATAAAAGAGGATGGAGTGTTCATTAAAAAACTGTAAACCCGACTCAAGAGGATATGGGAGGGGGTTTAAGTGGGAATCGAAATGATCGATAGAAATATTTTACTAAAACTATTTGTTCCCTTTGCACATGCACCATGCTCAAACTCATATAATAAAATTAAAGCGAAGATAATTTGCATAATGCGGCCATAGAATATATTATGTAAAACAAGATATTGCCTCTGGTGATAGCTAAGAATCACTATCGTGGTTACAACATCCTCATATCTTATGGTCGTTATTAATATGTATACGGGGTGAATCATAAAGTTATCAATAATTAAATTGCTTCAAAGTAATTGAAAACATATATTTTTTCAATTTCATTGAAATAATTTTTTGATATTTAAATTATTAGGGAATATTGTCCAGATTGTCTTTTACTCTGTTCAGTGATATGTTACCATCATCAATTTTTAAGCAAGAATTAATCAAAATTTCGTTTGCAAAGTTTTTAGTAGATAACCAAACAGGCAAGGAAAGTTATTAAATAGTACAAAAAATTCGATAATAAATAAAAAATGGAATTGTTGTAACTTGATGAATTTTTGGATGTTCGAAGAAAATAAAATTGGTAATTGTAAATTATTTATTAAGAAATGCACGTCGTAATTCAACTGACATAATAATAATACATTCATAACATAAGTCCCCGGTCTGACACATAAATGGCGTCGCTAGTATTAAATGCATATTATTTTTATATAGTACCAACCTTCAAATGATTCGTGTCAAAATTTGACGTCTGTAAGTCAATTAGTTTGTGAGATAGAGCGTCTTTTGTGAAGCAACTTTTGTTATTGTGAAAAAAATGGAAAAAATGGAATTTCGTGTTTTGATAAAATACTGTTTTCTGAAGGGAAAAAATACAGAGTCCGGAAACTCATTATCAAGCCAAGTTTTTGCTTCCACTGTATTTTTTCCCTTCAGAAAACAGTATTTTATCAAAACACGAAATTCCTTTTTTTCCATTTTTTTCACAATAACAAAAGTTGCTTCACAAAAGACGCTCTATCTCACAAATTAATTGACTTACAGACGTCAAATTTTGACACGAATCATTTGAAGGTTGGTACTATATAAAAATAATATGCATTTAATACTAGCGACGCCATTTATGTGTCAGACCGGGGACTTATCAGCCAACCTATTATATATACTGACTTCAATAAAAACAATTTAAACATATTGATTTATATGGTTACATTGAAAACAAAAAATTAATCACAGACTTAAAGTTTATAAATTGACAGACTTGTACTCCAAAAATAATTAACTTCAACAGGAATGCATTCATTGATGAAATATAGACAAAAAAATATTACAACAAATACGCAACCGACATACAAATATCTAATATGTTATCATGTCTGTTAGAACTAAAGCTATGACATAAACAGTTTTAATTATGCATTCAAACTTTCAACAAAATATGAAAAAAAAAAAATTTCCTCAGTTCTAAATAATAATATTCATATAAAAATATTCTACGAAAATAAATTTAATGTCCACAAATTGTATAAAATTTAATTATGAATATGAATTTTTAAAATGCAAATTTCGAGCAAATAAAAATAAAAAGTGTACTAAAGTTGCCGTCCACCGAACAGTAGTGACATTATAAACAATAAATCATTTATGTATAGTTAGTTACTTTTATATATATATACAGCTTGGGAGATTGTTGTACCTTGAATCTTAATCTCCATTAACGTGTTTTTAATTAATTCAAATTGTAAATTGGGTCTCTTTTTAACTTGATAAAGTGTGTCGCATTTAAGATGAAGACACTTTCATATTTTCGTTATTTATAGAAATATGGATTTGACATACATGGTGGGTCACATTTTTTTAGCTACTTAACCGAAATCCGAACTTTAAACTCAGCCAACTGCAAATTGACAAATAAGGCTTATTCCTAATATTTTGTCTAGCGTCATAGATGCATCAAGATACCCAAAATTGCTTTTTACTTTATTATGGTATAAATATAATAAAGTATTGCGATGAAAAAAAAAATTGATATCGGGATTTAAACGGAAATACACGTTTTGAGGGTCCCTGATTCCAAAAAAGTGGTTTTTTCTCAAACTCGGTACATAGGTTCAGTTTGGTCATAATTCCAGACGCTTTTTCATTTTTTCCCTAGGATTTTTTTTCAAGGGTACTTCCCTCTAGGCCAAAACAGGATTTTTGGGGTTTTCTCAAAAACGGCTATGACGATTCCGATTAAACTTGGCACAAGGCTAGACCTGTAGGTGTGCCTAGGATTGGGATAAGCCACATATCCGGAAAAATTCGAGAAGGCCGACACCCTGAGGAAAACCATTCCAAATACAGGAAAATGGGATTTTCTAGAAAGAGGCTGAGGTGACAGCAGTGAAACTTCGTATCAAGGTTTATATCAACAAAGTCTTAGGTTTGCTATAACTCCCCTTTGGGACTCCTCCCCCTGGAGCTATGGAGCTGGAGGGGATGAAATCGTCAAAAGTGGTCAAATAAATCCTACCCAAAATTGATCAAATATTATTTAAAATGTTTTTTTAAGTCACTTTTGTAACTTGGTAATCTTTGCTTAACCAAAACCCTGACCAAACTACATCCTTCTATATATTATATTAAATTCAATAAATACCTACGCCTGTTCCTCATTACTTGTTTTTAAATAATTCTTACAATTTTCTGCTTTCAATAAAAATATTAAAAGAATAATATATCAATTTTATAATATAATAAAGTCTTGTCCGATGTTTCGGACCGTTAATTTATTTTACTTTAAAAAAAAGCCCCTAGGCAGGCATGCTCTCGGTTACTATCCGCTGGTAGACATTGTCTTTTGTTTTTTGATATCTCGTAGAGGACAATTATTTTCAAGGCAAGAAAGCGTGATCAAGGATTAAGGTACATTGTGTCCATGGAACAACATTGTACCCTATTTATTTGAGTTTTGTTGAAAAGCACTCTAGTAATAACATTAATAAACTAGAGACGTATTGTACCGAAAATTTACTTGAAGTAAAATCATTTCTCATACATTAAACATGTAATATGAAACTTGACAGTCAGTACCTTACATGTTAGCAATGTAGCTACTACCAAACTTGAGTTTTCAATTCTTTTGTTTCTTCTATTATATAAAGATCCTAACAAGATTCTTTATTTGACGTAAATATATGTATTGTCTCTGACAAGAATTATTGGCTTAACAATATTGATTTCATCTTCGTTCTATTTCTATATAATAGTATTATATAAAACAATTTCATTAATTTTGTTCCAAGATGAAATCCGTTGAATATGTTGCGAATACAACATTTAGACTCGGCAATATTAGCACGCTTAGTTTGAATGTATAATTATTATTGAATGGATTTTACGGATTCTTTTAGATAAGACTGACTTATTACCCATTTTTGGAATCAACAAGTATATCTGAATAATTTGAAACTTTGTAGCCGCATTGAAGACCGGCAGTGGTCATTTGTACAACATAAAAATAGAGCTTCAAATTTGAATGATCCATCTCTTAGGCCGATCTAATATTTGGCAAGAGTTAGGTTTTGTTTCTAAATTTAAAAACAAAATTATTTTGAGTTCAAAAGGATATTATACATAATTGGATTCTGTATAGGTGTTCATAAAATCGCCTAATTAAGGCATTTCTGGTTGTCTATCTGGTGGTCCGTCCGACAACACGATTACTAAAAAACGAAAAAAGGTATCAAGCTGAAATTATTTTAGCTTGTTCAGGACGTAAAAAGTGAATTCGTAAATGAACAACATAAGTCAGTTGGATATTGGGTCCGCAAGAGCTATCTTGTAAACCGTTAGAGATGGAACAAAAATTTAAATCTAAAATGTTCCTTATAAAGAAATAAACAACTTTTGTTTGAAACATTTGTTCGTTTACATCACTGTTTACCCGTGGCGGCACAAATTATATAGTATGTATTATATGGGAATATCAGCAGCTATGTGTGTGTGACATGTATGCATACGTGGCTCTCTAAGAGTGGCTATCTTCCTTTCCTTACATGACCCAAAAAAAAAAAACAATTGCGTAATCAACACTGTCTATACAATATATTTCAACAATTACTTAAATTTCTATCTTGATTTTCGATAAAAGACAGAGGACTCTCAATAAAATTATCCAATATATATTAAACATTTTCATTTATTTTGTTATATTATGTTATGCGTTCAATTCGTTTCAAATATATACCGGAAATTTTCTTTACACGTATAATAATTATTATTATATAGTATAGTACCCACTTACTGCACCCGTGGAAAACAATTTTTATGTTTTATTGATCGTTAAAAAAAGCGTAGGTATATACCATATACAAAAATGTCGAATATCTTGTAACATAGGTTTTTTCTAATGAAAAGAATAACTCTGTTGAATTTTAAGGATTGTAGTTTTTCCACTGTTTTAACACAAAAAATGAAAACAGTTTGATGGCCTATCCTTCAATATAGATAAGTTTTGCACATACAATGGCTTACTGTCAGATGAAAATGATCTGTGTAAGTATCAATCGGAACACGTAGATAATTCTGTTGATGCTCCAAAACAGTTTTTCATTTCTACAACTATTATGGTCCTGTTAACATTAATAACCCATGAAAAAAGAAGTCAAGAAAATAATCTAAACAGGAATAGCAACGTAAATATCTCTGTTAACTTATAATTACAGAAATAATTACGATAGTAATTATGAATTAGTGAAAGATTTAAAAATTAAATATTTTCAAATGCCGAATTATGATCTCAGTACTTATTCCAAAGATAGTACTTATCCTCTAAGTTACACATCTCTGTTACAAGTGAAATTTACAAAATTTAAAAAACACCAGACATATTTTTCGGATACGGAATCTTAAACTTGCACTTGAAACATATATAAGAACACTATCCATTAAATTACCCTTTTCCTTAAGCCATTTTGAAGATCGTCACCAATTTTTTTGTTTTTTCTTGGGCAAGGAACCCTAAACTCGCACTTAAAACTATCCGTTAAAAACACTCTCCGTTAAATTACCGTTCAAACGAATCCAAAAAAATTTTCATCGGTTCATTCGTTTAGGCGCTACGATGCCACAGACAGACACACACACATATCGGTCAAACTTATAACACCCCTTGTTAGACTTCGGGGTTTAAAAATCCAATAATTAATACTGAAGTGTTTTAAGCAGTTATGGAAAGTTATTTTTCATATGGAAAGTTATTTAATTTTCCAGTAACCAGTTTGTTAAAATTTTTATACGGAAAACTGTTTTAAAAAGCCTAGAAAGAAGTTGGTAGGTTTGATTTTTGTTGACGTTAAAATATCCTACCTCTACATCAAATGCCAAATATAACACTCATGCCTTAAATGGAATTTTATTTCTTTGATTTTGTATTCACACGCAAAAATACTATTTAAGGTTTAATCTTTTTTCCTTTTTTTTTAAATAATTACGAATTTTTCTACTTTTTTTTACATGTTTTGTGATTGATATTTTTTCACATGCATGAAATATTATTTATTCATTTGTTTCTATACTTATTTCTTTTCTATAAAACTTAATCTATTTATAGGTCTACTATTACTAAATCGAAGTCTATTTTATCAATCTCCAAATTTTCTGTACAAAACGTTAATCAAATATAGAAAATTTTCCAAAATGAAAAATGTACTTTTGTATTCGAAATCGAAAATTCCATTCTTTACAAAGTTCAGGGAGGCAGAATTTACAATAAACTTTATTGATTCTTTTTTTGAATTTAAGATCAATGGCTGAAACTTAAGCAAGGTGTAAATTCGCGAAAAATATGTTTTAATTAAACCGTTTGAGAAACAAATGTTTGATCAAAGAATTATCTTCTTTTTTAACAATCAACTTCTGTTAAAATAATTTTAAAAAGTCAATGAGTTAAGCTACAGGAATTGAAATCGAAAATTGGAGAAATTCAAAAATTTAATTCTTTCGAAATGGAGTAAAACTATGGACCTAATATATTATCAAAATGAAGGTCCCATTGTAGAATGTTGAATTTTGGGAAAACATCACATCGAGTGTTAGTTTTGGAAAACGTAAAAATTTGCAAGTTGAGCTGCTTTTACCAAGGTTTTAAAAAGCATGAAAAATCGCAAGGGGGATAATTTTATATTCATTTTAAACTCGAAATCGAATTTTTTGATGAAAACAATAATTATTTACTTGGTACAAGCAAGAAAAGTAATTATACAGAGTCCTCCTACTACACACCTCCGTATTAGACTGTGAGCCCACGATAAATTGAAATTTTCATGATTTTTTTTCTACCATTTTGTAGAATATTATAAGTTTGATAAAAAAAGAAATTTGACGCGTTAATTATGGTTCCATTTTTACAGTGTTAATGTTTTTCGCCAACATTTTTTGTCTGCCGTATATGTCAAAGAAAAAGATATTGCAGGCAGGAATAAATGTGGGAAAAATGCAAAACGGCATTGTACTAATAACTACAATTCAGTTTTTTGCACATATCTTGATACTCAATTACTATTCTTTTAACATCAATTGTAGACTTGTTTCGAAAATCACATCAGATAAAAAAATCGATTTCCATAAATGCATCACTCGAGCTTCGATTTACCTTTATCAATCCTGAACAAGCAAAAAAAATTAATCAGAGAAAATTCGCTTCTTTATGGGCACACGGTCTCAATTCACATATTACTTATACCTACAGTATACCTACACACTTCGTAGGGAAAGTATTTAAATCTGATAGACATGCTAGTCATATTATTTTATAGCAAGAACAAAAGAGGAAATCATTTGTTTGAAATAAATATTAGATGGTAATTACTATTTTAAGATGAATAAAGAACAAAATATTTCCGAATAATTATATCTGTGTACTAAATAACAATTATAGGCTATGTTAAAATAAAATAATAATATGATATTAATATAATGTTATATTATTATTATTTTATGCTTACAAAACATGTAAACAATAGAATAAAATGACGTTGATATTATTCAACCATTCCATCAACACCAACACCAACACCAACACCAATGTTTGTTACCACTGGTGTTTTGTGTGTGTGTGTGTGTGCTATTCCTATTGTTTATTTGTTTATTTATTCTGTCATTTATTTAGAACAATAGAGAAATGAAATGAAGCATAAATTCGGTTAGTGATGATATGTTTTTAGTAGTATTGTAATCACTACAACTGTAGATATATGAAGAAGTCTAGATTTCTAGCCTACTGTTTGATTATGAAAATCATTTGGTCATTGTTCTTTTTCTACCCGACTGTTAAGGATTGGTTATGTTTGTCATGCGTATCTTGTATATATGTATGTATGTATAATGTTTGTAAATTCATTTATTTACTTGTATCTTCCAAACAGCTAAATGAATTTCAACATTAAAGATATCCTTATATTTTTCAGAAAAACCCAAGTGTTCTTAGATAGGTGTTTGAAAAAATAAAACAAAATGGTGGATTTTTGGAGCGAAATAGTAATACGTTAATAAAAAAAATTAACAAAATCTATCGAGTAGGACTGAATGTCTATGACAAATAGCCTGGGTAATAATATTCATTAACAGATTTCAAAAAAAAAAATCGCTACTCAAATCTGTCAAATATTTTCAGAATTGTCATAACGAACGCTTGTTTGTCCTAAGTATCTTGACAACGAATTTTCGAAATTTGATTTCACAGAAATTTTGTACTTTAATCCATTTATTGGCGTTGCGCCTGTAATTGTACATTTTACAGGACCAATAAATTTTATTAGTAGGCATAAATTACCCCATTATCATTATAAATAAGCTCATTCAGAGAAAGCTTCTCGGCATCAAACTGATGACAATTTTGATGAATAACAAATTGTGGTCAAAAACGTATTTGAACTTTAAAAAGAAATTAAATTAGAAAAACAAATTCCAAAATATTTCAATTTTAAAAGTGATATGGGATTGTAATATTATGCTTCTTAAGATAAAAAATTCGGCAAACATAAAAATGAAATGAAGAAAAACCTTAGACAGTCAAGTGAAAATCTCTTACACCTATAACTTTGTGGCAGGGTATATAAAACAAATAATTCAACATTGCTAACGTTAGAGCCTGCAATAATACAATTTTTTGAAATTGAACTATTTAAATCTTTTCTTTATTGTATCGAAATTTTTTTCAAATGTATTGAATTAATGCTTAGTATAGTCTTTTAAAATTAATTCACTTTGTTCACTATGTTCACTAATTCACTAAATAAATAAATACGCTTCAATAAATTTAATCAAAATTTATTAAATTTTGTGAACCGTTGTTAGTGTTAGCAATCCATAATTAATATAGACATCTCTGAAACTAGTAATGTACAATGAATGTAAGACAAGGATTTTGATATGAAACATAAATAATGAATATAAATAATAAATAATAGAGTAGAAACTTACCAACAACATTAAGCCGGAAAGCAAGTGACATTTTTGGTTCTGTGTTTACTTGACACTCATATACACCGGCATCTCTTTGTTGTGGGAATTTTATTTGAAGTGTCCAATTTTCTGATTTGTCGGGACGTATTACCTGAAATCGTTGATCCGATGTATATGTCAGTATACCCGCTGTCAAAATATGTAAGTCCCTCTTTCTAATCCATGACACCTGAAACATATATAAACATAACAATGTTGGATTAATGAGGTTTTCTTTTTTTCACTTTCTTATATTTTTACTTTCTTTTTTTTTTTATGAATAAAAGGAAGTAAATTTATTATTGAATTGACTATATTATAATGTGAGTTAGTTAAAGCTCAAGGATTTGTTTGATATTTAAACAGATATGCTATCGAATTTTTAGCAAAGGGTACATAGTATTTCGTTTTCTTCTTTCCGATGTAGTAAGCTGAAATTACGATTTTGAAATTTTATTATTATATTTTGTAAAAGTATCATAGATAGACAGGAATAAAGATGAGTCGTACAAACTTTTTTCCCCCAAAAATTGAAGCGGCAATTTTATTATTGCGCTTAATACGAAAGTGGCAAAAAATGTATAAAATCACGGCTTCATTGTTAAACATAATGTTTTTTAGCAACATTTAACACTTTTTTTTTTTAGTGGGGCAAAGAACCAGGGAAAAATGTATATTTATATAAAAAAGTACGTATAATATTTTTAATATTAGTAAAATCAGTTTATGGTGCCACTTAAAATCAACTTTGCCAATGAACGGATTACCCTTTCAATTTTCTGAAGCAAATCACTGGTTTTGACTTCACACCGACTCGCCTAGTAGGTTCGTCGCTTTACAAAATTGACTAATATTTTTTATTTGGTAAAAGTATAAATTACCTTAATTTAACTAAGACCTTGCAAATTATAAAATAAACCTTATCTTTTGAAACAAAATATTTTTGAGTATTTGAAATAATGTACTAATGTACCCACATCTAACACTTTTAAACAGGAACAATAAAATTATTCGTGCTTATGATATAATAATAAAATTATTCATAGATATTTGCGTCTTTTTGAATTATTATAAACTATAGGCGCAAGACAAAGCTAAATTCAACTTCCCCCCTCTACAAACACCACAATTTGAAATGTGCTGACTTTTCTTTCACTCCTAGACTAAAAAACCATTAAAGAAAAAATGAAGAATTTATTTAATACATTAACATCATTATCCCTAAAAAATCGTGTATATGAGTTCAAGAGGACCAATCAATATCTTTCTAGCTTAGCGTATTATTGTTTCATTCAAAATATGTTCATAGTTGGAATTTCTACATCTCTAATGATGTTTCCATTTTATTATCATTAACAAGTGACAAAATAATGAGAGTACTACATTTCATATCATCAAAACCGACGTATGACGGCCACTTAGAAGCCAAATTAATTTGAGTGTCTTAAAATATATTCTTTATTATAGTATACAGGATGTAAAATAATAAGCAGCGCATTATTCATTCAATCCCTTCAAATAAATCAAAAGTGTTTTAATTTATTTTATTTTTTTAGATTTTGTCAAGCCTTTAATCTTTTGGAGGTCCTGGGCACTTATACGGATCACGGGGCTTCGTGATCTTACAAATTATACAAAACCAATAAAAGCGTACTTTAATTAATTATATGAAACCAATAAAAGAAACATAATACTAAAACTTCATAAGTTTGGGACTATAAACTTGGAGGCAGGCCTATAACACTATCAATATTGGGGCCTAGTTGCCCAGAGCCTCTTATATTGTCTAGTTATAACATAATTCGCCATCAAAATTGAAAATATATATTTGTTTAAATTTGTGTCCCCACTACCGTTCCCCTGCATTCTTAAATTGCAAATTGCTCGTACAACCTTAACAAAATTGTTTTTTGGTACATTTAATTACGATTTCACAAAAATTTACATAAACATTAAAATGTCTGTGAATTTTTTTACGAGTTGAAAACAAATCCTCACTCTATCAAGTATTCAGTAAAATAGAACAGTATATTATATAAACAATCATCAATCACAAACGAAAGAGGCTCAAGATAATTCTTATCAGAGTAAAAGCGAATGTTCTTTCTAATAATAAAATACATTGACCTAAGTCTAACATATATTAAGATGTAAGTTAACGGTGTTGTTTGTAAAGTATTGATTGAATGTAGAATCCACAAGATGTATCATAGACGACGTATACATTCAGTGTGTCGCATTTAAGATAAAGACACCCTCACACTTTCGTCATTTATAGGAATATGGATTTCAAAATTTGCACAGTCATACAGAGAGATTGGTCACATTTTATAAGATATTTAACCGAAACCTGAACCTTAAACTCAGCCTACTACAAATTAACAAATAGGGCAAATTCTTAAAATGCCTAGCGCCAGAGATGGTTAGACATATCAAAAAAAAAAAAAATAAAAAGTTGCTTAGAATATTTATTTTTTTATGCCCATATACCGATTTTCATGTCAAAATTATTTCAAGTTTATTGAAATATTTGAATACATAACACTATGAAATTATAAATTTTATCCAGTTTTTACATTCCATGGTTATAAAATAAAAGAATTAACTTATAATAATTTTCAGTAAAGACGTCGATTAGTGAAAATTACATTTTCTTTCTAGCATGTATAGCACAGAAAATCGTTATTGTTGAGTTATTTTACGCACGCTCTCTTAACAAATAACAATCAAGCCCTAAAAATGCAATTCTGTCCCTGTTCAAATGTCTTTAGCACATTTTTAAAAACAATAGCGAAGATTATTTTATTATAATTTGGTGAGAATGTTTGTGGATATCTTGTACATCTTGTATATTATTATGTTGTTATTTTTATGAGCTTGTATTTCTGTTTTCGTGCAGAAACAAATTTACGCATGAGATTAATGAATCAGTCTTATATTCATTAGATAAAATCGTATTTTATGAAGAGAATCTCCTTAAGTATTTACACAAACTGAATGATATAGAGAGATTATCTTGTAAATTGATTTTTGTTGTAGAGATACAGATAGATACATAAAAATGTTTCATAGAGTTTAAATATAACGATATTTATTTAATTATTTTTGTAAAAGTAATTTTATATCAATCATACATGATTTTAACCATTTGATAAAATAATATACAATGAGATTGAAAAGTTAGTAAAAACTTTATGATTCACATGAATTTAGAAATTGTAATCTTTAAAAACTTCTTATCTAAACTATATCACAAAATAAACAGTTGCAGTTTCAATAGTTGAGGATAGTTTAGATAAAATGTTTAATACAAAGAGAATCTCATTAGAGAAATGCCATTCAGAAAAACAGTCAAGTGGATAAGTTAGGAAAGAATTTCATTTTAATTTTAATGCTCGTCATTTAGTTTTTCTGACCAGGACTATATTTGTGGTTTTTCTGACCACTATAACTCCATAACCGTATATTTTAGACCAAAAAAGGTAATACGTTAACTTTTGTATCTCTAACCGTTTATGGCTTATACGACTATGACGATTTACTTATTGACTATTTGAACGATGTGTCTTTTAATATTTGTTTAAACAAGAAATAACTTTTAAGTCTACAAATTTTCTAAAACTTTTACTTTAAACTTATTTTTCTAAAATTAATATTTATGAAGTTAAAACGAGTTTAATGTTGCAACCACCGGGTGCAAGATTAACAAAAAAGAAGTTTACAAAGGGTTTAGAAACAAAAGTTTTAGGAAATTTGTAGATTCAATAGTTAAGTTATTATCATTTTCTTGTTTAAAAAAATATTAAAATTCACACCGGTCTAATAGTCAATAAGTAAATCGTCATAGTCGTATAAGTCATAAACGGCTAGTGATACAAAAAAAGTTGTTTTACAAAAAAGTAGATAATTTAATTATCTACAATAAAGGTTATTCCCTTTTTTGGTCTTGCACGGTTATGGAGGTATAGCCTAAAACGATTTTCCTTAAAATGGAGGCACTTCCCCTACCTATTTTTGTATGGATTTTGTGCATTTACGTTAAGTTCGTGATACTGAACCTATGTGATTAATAAAATAGCTCCTGCAATTTAATGCAGAAAAATATTCTCTGTGATCTGAAGTTTTAGTGTACAGAATATAATACTAATTTAGTGACATAAAGCGTAAGTATATATCAGCTGCTACTACTTTTTAAACTACTACTACTACGGACGTACTACCTTAAAAAATAGTATCATTTCTTTTTTTCGAACTGTTATGTTAAATTATAAAAATGTTTATATTAAGGATAAAGGTTAATATTTTATATAAATGTATATATATGATATAATAATATTTTGATATCTGACAACACCCTACGAATAACCCTTTAAATGGATATGGTTATATTGGTATAATATTGTTTTGGGAAAATTGGTTATATTTCGACATGTTGTGTAAATAATTGAACACAAATGAAATGTAAGTTATAGTGGGTACAATAAACAAATAAAACAAAACAACAAAATTCAATCTGTCAAAATCAATTCAATTTATTATTGATCATATAAACATTGGATATTTTTCTCCACAGTATATCAGTATATGTCAATATCATAAAAATAATATGTCAATTTTCATGAAATCAACTTTTCATTGAACCCTGTCTATATATTTATATGGTATGTTTGCATCTTTTTGTATATGTATATTACACACGCGGACAAAAAATTCAGTTGTTTCTCACATTTAATAAGTTTAGCTTCGTAAACATCAGGTTCTACTCTTTTGATTTTTCTCTATAGCCACTATACCTCCGCAAAGCTTCATTGCGAGTTAAGCAAATAATTCTTGTGAATGACAGAAGGACTATGAATAATTATATGAACATAAATAAACGCCTGTAATATATTATTTTGATTACATCCCAGCGACCAGTTCTGTGACCATTTCCTTTTAAGAAATTATACTATATTCGACATATAGTAATGGGTAAGAATACTGTACCAAAGGACTCGGAAGATTAAATTACAATCGATTTTGGTGGGTGTGAAGCATGGGCTTCCATTATTCAAAAGTTATGAAAGACTGAAAATTCCAAATCTATTTTGTTGCTTTGACTATCAGATTGATTATGTTTGTCTACAATGAATCAAATTTGTTGGCTGAGAAAAATTGAATAACAATAGTTTAGTCTATTTTTCATGATTGGCCGTGTTTGGAAAATGTCGATCAAATCAGATTGCTAAGCAGAATAAGTGTTAATCTTGATTGGTGGTGTGTAAAGATCTTAATAGTTCTTATACCTTGTATATATGAAACTTATATCATGGAATACTAATAGGGTATTATCGTTAGTCAAAAATAAATCATGAAATTTGAAAAAAGTTAAAATTTATGTAAAAATATACTTAAATATTCTGATTTCGAGTATAAAAGCACATTTTTCTTGTAAAATATTAAAATTAAAAATCGTAATTTTTAAACTATATATCCCGTGACCTAAAACGCGGGTAAGCCCTGCAGTGTTGTCATAGCGGTATGAGTCATATACCGTCAATTAGTTCAGTGTAGACAGCTGGATATAATGTATACATAGATAATAAGTATTCATTTATTATAATCAGATGTCTATGAATATATCTGTCAAAGTTATTTGTGTTATTTCATATAGTGATACCCATATTACGTCATCAAATTGGATGCCCGCGTTTTTGTCAGTTTAAAAAAGCTTTAAAATTTGATTTGAGTTTTTGGCAAGAAAGGGTGTGTATTTTTCCGAAATAAATTTTTGGTGGCTTTTTATTAGCAAAATCAACATTTTGAAGTACTTTTTCAAAAATAGTGGAATACCCTATTTAAAGACAAATTTGTATTTCTGAGTAGTTGTATTTCTGAGTAAGAAATATAGAGGGTACGAACAAAATTTCACGAATAAACGAACCAAATTTCAATTTAACGTCACAAAATATTTGATTTCAAGACGGTTGGATATTGTATATTAATTATGTGATGAAAATTAAGTAGGAATAAATTATGTCTGTCGTCGAGAGCGGTTACGTTTATTACGTTTACTTATGTGCTATAATGAAAAGTTTCAAAAATTGCTAAATTTAAACTCAATTTGAATTTAGCAATTATCATTGCTAACAGCAACATATAATTTGCCAGATTTCAATCTTATTTTAAACAAGTGAAATTTACAAAACTAAACAACCTCCGACAAATTGAAACCCCTGAACTCGCACTTGAAACACAGCTAAGAACACTCTTCATTAAATTACCTATCAAACGAAGCAAAGAAAATCAAAATCGGTTCATCCGTTTAGGCGAACATCCCATTTTGTAGTTCTGAGGTTTGAATAAAGTTTTTAAATACTTTGTGGGTGTACTTTAATATGATTTAGTTTTATAGTTTGACTGTAATTTAAACTTGCTTGATAGAAATTCCCATGTTTGACTTGCGCGAAAGTATCGTTAATTTACGCAATCGGTCTCAGATGCAAGGCGTACTCTTCCTAATTTCAATAAGGAAAGGCATATCCAAAATTAAGTCATTATTAAAAACTCTCGAAAACGTTACCAGCTCTCGCACCATATCATACATTTTGAATAGTTATTTCAGTTTCTTTATCTCTGAGTATATCTGCACATAAAACTCTTGATGAAGATATATTATGTGAATGTTTTGTTTCTCCTAAAATTATATTGTTATATATAATATTATTATTAATTCAGTTTGTTGAATATTTTATGTTAATATCATTCTATATAGGTACCAAATACACAACAAGAATTCGCTAAAAATCACGAAACATTTCATAAAACAGAAAGAAGTATTCAATTTGTTTGAAAACGATTTTTTATGTTAATATCTACATACCGGGTACACCTAGATCAATGTATTCACGTGCTTGAAAAGTTTGCCTTAATACAATTTTAAGTTAAAATAAATTATCTTAAAATTAAAAAATAACATAAGAATAAAACATGAAAATTTATAAAAAATTTGTCAATTTTAATTTTTCATCATTAGTACACGTGTACCATTCGAATTCAAATTCCTTCAAGTTAATTGAATTTTCTTTCGTTTATTTATTTATTAAATAAAGAATCAAAAATCATTTTATGTAGCATTGAATTTATGTAACAGTAATTGCATTACAATTTGTTCGAATAATTATAGTCTGGGTGCATATGAGCACAACTTAAAAAGGCAATGACTTTCTTAAAAATATATTATCGGAATACGAAAAACTCAACAATGTTCTTGTAATATTCATTAATCAGTTGCATAACTATTTACTACACAGTAAAGGACTATGGGGAATAACGCATCCCTAACAAGGTTTTATTTCAAAATTATGTATACTTATTTTACCGAGACAAACATTGAAAAAAAACAAAGTACGTCGTTTTGAAAGCACGTACAAATAATTATTTAAGTAGTATTTAATCGATAATTAAGTGAAAAAACCGTATAATGGACAGGTTTCATTAAATATTCCTTAAATAATTATTTAATTCCTTATATTTATAAATAGTGACCCAGCACTGAAGTAGATACGTTAAGCTGAGCGCACCATCTTCTTCGCCCTTTATTTCAAAAACGATTCAACGTAAAAAAAAGTTTCGCACCAAATTTGTAGAAAATTTTATCTTCTACAACTTTTATAATTTATGTAAATACGATTGAAGGCAAAAGAAACCAGATATTCACAAAAAACTGATTTTCGGGACCTTTGACCTTGAATATCTACGGACGCGCACACGTGACCATTTGTGACTTTTGAGACAACATTTTTACTATCAAACGTTTTTACAAAAAAAAAAAAACAACTTATTCCGTTTGATTTCTAGGTGAAACCCTAAGATGATTGGAGTATAACATTTTTATGGTATAATAATTCTTTTTTTGTATCATTTTAATAAATTATTAAAAATAATTGAATTTAATATAAAAAATAATTAAAATGATGTTTTATAATATGAGTGTGTGATAATTACACAAATTTACATATAGGTACAATTCCGTATACAATTAGATACTATTAACACATGTAATTATAGTATTTGAAAAATAATTACAATAAATTATTTCATTTAAATCGAGTATACACGTATTTAAATGGTAGGGTGATTCAATTCAGATTATACTATACACCAGTGAATTCGCTGCATTACATTTCCCAGTGATCTAAAATTTATTGGAACGAAATCCATTATCGTTGAATACTTTGCGTATGAGAGCAAGGCTAAAAAAAGGGATTTCCACCGTTATAAAAGTGGTTATTTTACAAAAAATTGAATGGTCATTTTAGATGGGCACGAGCTTCAGGTACTCTGTGCCTGTAGCATCTGTGTTACTTGAATCAAAGCGCTCTTATTGCTATCAATAATTTTTAATACTAATACAGTATGTTTCTATTAGTCTTTTCATTCAATTACTCTCAAACATTGTTAACTTATTTCATTGCGCCTGTTATTTAAGGCAAAATATATAGCGAAACGTTTTAACAAAGTATCTCATACTGCATTTTATTAATTTTGTAAATGTCTTGCATTTCTTGTTTTTATTTATATCTCATTATGGTTTCCAAACTTAAATGTGTAAGTACATAGTCTCGTCTTCAAGACTTATTAGTTTATTCATTATACAAAGTTGCTCATGTATAAGCTTGTGTATTTATTTCTAACAATCAATTCGCATTGACCCTTTTTTTAGTATTTGAGTTTCGCCTTTTGGGCTTTTATTTTGCGGTGGTGTTCTAACATGACTTTCTCTTTCAGTATAGGTTTCAGTTTCCAATTTGATCTTTGTTTTTTAAAATCTTCATTTATTAGAATTATTAGCATCCACTTCATCTTTGAAATACAAATTAAATACATTATATTGGAAAAAAATCGCAAAAATTAACAACAAATACAATTACAATATTCATTATAATATGTGATATACCTATGTTAAATATTCACTGGAATACTTGACTTATACCCGATTCTTGTATCTAAGCGGATTTTCGGCAGCTGTTTGTACTATACCTACGTAAAAAGTTCACTGGGATACTAGATTTAAACCCGATTCTTGTATCTAAGCAGCAGTTCGTACTAAACTGTCTATAAAATTGCAACTAAAACGGGAGCTAATTACACAACTGCGCAAGACTATTTGTATGACCCTTCAAATAACACATAAATTAAAACGCACTAGGTTACTTAGCCTTGCGCTTCTCAACTGCGGTCAATTCAATTTCAAAGGGAATTATTATTTCTATTAATTTGGGATGCACAAAACTTATATCATCTTTTCCAAGAATAATAATTCTTCTTCAATTCGTCTTATTGATAGCTGCTTGTATTACGTTTACCAAGCTAGCAATACACCAAGATAAATAACAAGTTCCGCTATAATTTGGATTTATTAGAATAGTAGGACTGACAAAATATTTTGTTGTTCATCAAAGAATGAGTTAAGTAAGTAAAATGTTGATCAGGACAACTTTCTGCGGGAAAAGGCTCTCAGATTACGTTTAATCAGCAGACGTTGAAATAGTCTGCTAAATAAATATGATTTGCCTATGGAATACTCCCTAGATAAATTAGCCTGTGATAAAAACCCATCACAAATGAACTACGTTGTAATTAAGCGTATAACAATTTTCATCCGTAAAAAGTACATTTTTTTTAAATGAATTTTTTTCTACATAAAAAAATTTAATAACATTTTCATTAAATATATCATAAAGATTGATGGTATAACATTATTTATATAAATAATTTTTTATTTTATTTAACGAATGAAATTGAAATGAATAAATAAAAAAAAATTTGATAAAAGTATGTAACAAACACTGTTAAAATAATGTGTCTAACATGGCATATATAGACTTGCTTTTTTTTAGTTTCTTTTAAATTAGTTATCATTATATCACCTACATTAATCACGCTATAACTTCCATCCCAAGTATTTTATGCTATAGTCAAATGGTGTTCACAGATCTATTTCTTGTAATTATTTTATGTAAAAAGGAATACAATTAATCTTGTTTTGTGATGGTACAAATAACACTTTAACTTTATACTTTTAAAAGAAAATATACGTTTAAAGTTTTACTATGTACTAGTCATAGCCGCTACTACATTTATGCATGGATTACTTTACGATGGTACAACTCTATATGGTAATCCAAGTAACAAAATTATCAAAATGCAATTTATCACCATTTGCTCTCAGAAATCGCAACCTCATACATAAATAGTTAATTTGATAAGTTTATGAAGATGTGTAAAAACGTACACCAGTTAAAATTTTAGTCAGAATATTAGGCAGTAAAAGTCTATAATTTCCTTAAAAACTGACAATGGTTCTTGTTTTTCTCACAAATATAAAGATATTACTTAGATCACTAAAGTCCTACCGTCTCCATACCGTCTATAGTCATTTTAAATTTTATTGATTAAAACCTCTCAAATAATACAATAAGTTGATAGTTCCAGATAGATATATTTTGATGAGTAGAATCCAATAAAAAAATTGAACAAAATCTCATAAATTGTTGAATCATAACAATGCTTAACTTTTACTGCTCTGAAAAACTTGGAAATTATATTCGAAATTATACAAACTGAAAGAAAACATTATAAAATAGTTCTTAAAATAAATAAATAATCTTTTTTACTCAATTTATGACAATAGTAAATTGGTGTTATACTTAATAAATGCGATTCAAGGTTGTTTGTTTTTTTCCCTAGCTATAAAGGACCTGTTTTTCCAATTTTTGAAACATTCAAAATGGTTATAGATAACGTTATTATTTAGATTTAAGTCGAATTTGACACTGTAATTAAGGATTTAAGTTATAACACTTTTGAAGTTTATTAAAATATAAGGAAAGAATAACATTCAATTCGGATCCTTTTTTCTATTATAAAATAGTAAAATGATTAAAATGGAAAAATGAGTACTATTATCTGAAAAAAAATTTGAAATTGATAATTTGTAAATTATTCAATTACCATCATATTTAGCCAAATAGGAAATATCCCATTTTTTTAATGATTTTCGGATTTCTTGGCAAATGTCAGCCAGTTTTGATAAAATCCTTCCTAAAAATTCAAAGTTAGCTTGTCATGAAACATATTGTTTTTTTCTTGACTTCCTTATCAAAAGCACGGTATTCTCGACTGTATTTTCGGAAAGATCTAGTTTTGTGCCTTAGTATCATATTTGTTTCACATCATCCTAATGTATGTGATCCAATTTAATGGAAGTTATTTGTTAAAAATTGTGTAAGTAAAATCACAGTTTATTATTGGTAGGCTCACTCGTTTTATAAAATTAACGCAAATAATAGAGATTGTAATTTTTGTAATTCAATATAATACCTAGATTGAAATAATTTATCCTACCTACATTTTATTTTAGTAAACCAGGTATTCACAATTTGTTTTATTACCAATCTCTTTTATACTTAATATAATCTGATTAATTATTGTTATTATTATTATTACCAAAATGATTTACATAAAATATTATTATTTACAAATGTGTAATATTACGAGCAATTTTTATCATATATTATCGAGGTTTGTACATGAAATGGTATTTAAAAAATTAGATCGCTAAATTTTTTTTTCACATATATGATTGTTGCTAGCGCTCGAAACTTATCGAAAAAAGCAGAAGCATGTCAAGTAAAATTTGGGTACAATTTAAATACAACTATAAACAAAAATATTTTTAGACAGGTAAATGAAATTAAAATGAATGTTTAGTAATTAATGCGGCAGTTATTTTAATAATTTACCAGCTATATATTTAGTTGCATACATTTTAGAGTTTTCGAGAGATTTTCTTGAGCATTTAAGACACGTATCCAGATATGAACCAAAACATGAAATGATTTTACTAAATTCTGAAAATTAATAATAAGAAATAATAGATTGTACAGAGTTACATACCGAAGAAATGCTAACATAGTTGGATTATAAATAGACAATGTAACATTCCCCGTTGTTTCTACATATCCTTCATACCTATTGAATGCTCTATATAAACTGGGTATATAGGGTGTTTTTTTGTAAGTTGAAACTCGAAAAGTAAATTTTACCGATAATAATGCTTAAAGCAAAAAATGTTGAATTATAGGCCTACATCATTCCCAGGCATAAAACTTGACCTAGATTTTCAGGCTCATTGAAATGCTTACCCTAAACCATAATTGGTAATTCATAGATGAACAAAGAATTATTATTCATTATACTTGAAACTCGATAAATAAATGTAATCGAGGAAAATGCTTCAAACGAAAAATGTTAGTTTCAAAGGCACACATCTTATACCGGCATCGAATTTGATGAAAGTTTTCAGGTCCATTAAAACCTCACTATGATTCATAACTGACAAACATTAAATGATTCAATTAGAAAGTTGTTCCTTATAAACACGCAAACATTTTTTGTTTGAAACATTTTTCTTTTGTAAACCGAATAGTTTAGACAGTAATTGATAGAAAAAATCTACACTTTTGTGCGTTTGTTCATTCAATTTGATTGAAAAAGGTCTTTATAGAAAAAAAAATCACTCTTATTACCTAGATTTATTGGAAACAATTTTCAAAGAGTGTCAAGATTTGGCCTGTATAGTTATTATTGACTTAAATGGTAACTGTTTTTGTTCGAAAAAATTGTTATTTGGTATCATTGTTTCTTCGGAATCTAGGCACTTTTGGAAAAAAATCTTTGAAGAAGAGAGCTTTGTTTTCGAGATATAAAGACCATTTTTGTTCAAATTGAATGAAGAAAAAGCTAAATTTCTAACAATTTCACGCAAAAATCGAAATTTCCATCAATTACTGTTTGAAATATTTGGCTTACAAACATATGTTTCAAATGTTTTATAAAGAACGACTTTTTAATTGATTTCGTTTAACTTGCACCTATGAATCAGAGTGAAGTTTTAATTGAACCTTAAAATTTAAACCAAATTCGTTTTCCTCAATTAAAGTTATTTTTCGAGTTTAACGTTATATGTAAAGTTAAAACAAACAACCTATATATAAAATGGTTTAACAATATTCCAAGTGGGAACCACTTTCTACTTTGGCATTTATAAGAGTGCAGAAAAACATTGTAAGCATAAATATGGGTTAAAAAAATTTTTACAGTTTAAAAAAAATATCGGATAAAGTATGAAAATCAATTTCAACTAACATTTAAGAAAAAAAAAGTTATTCTATACCAAAGAAAACAAGATAAACCGTATCTTAAATTTATAATGATGATAACATAAAAAAAAAGTAAAGAAAAAATAAAGTTCTTTTGAGGTAAAAGAGAAAATCATATAATCCTACCTACTTCTTCTTTTAACTTTTTTTTCATAAAAGTTTCACTTTTGATAAGAACAAAATGTTTTCAATATGATAAACATATTATATAATATAATTACATCCAACTTAGTCTGGTTATTATTTTATTCGTGAGAAGTAAAATTTATTAAAAAAAGGTACATCGACGGTATCCGTTTTTGATGAAACCTATATCGCGTATAACAATGTAACAATTTGTAAAGGCGTTGTTGTATGCTACAATCCACCAACTCTAATAATTGTTGTTATTAGAAAATCCGCATTAAAATAGCCCGTTAATAAAATATTCTATGTGAAACCACTTGTTATTTTTTTTGTGTTTTAATAATTTGTAGAAATCGAAAATAAATTTGATAACAACTGGTGTTTGTTTCAACTGTCATTATTTTGCAACAACTTACACAGTTCCAATTTTAAACAGTTTCACGTTTTTCCATACGATATGAACATTATATAGAAGCATAAGTTGGAATAGGTATAAAATCATAATTCAAAAATCTTTGCCAGCTAATGCAATTTCGTCCATACAAAACGGAACTGTTGTCAGTTAAGTTAAGTATATTAACTGTAAAAGTCATTAATTATAAAAGTGAATTACACTTTTGATTCGTTAAAGAATTTAATTGTATAGCTACTTTGAGTCTTTACTGTATGAATTAATTATCAGTTTAAAGAGACATACTTCTGAATTAGTAGTCATCCCAAAATGTAAGTACATTACGTTTGGTTTGATTAGGATATTTACTATGACATAACATTTGCTTTGTACTTGCTTTAAATTATCTCTGTTTTCATTAACTTCTGATATCTTTCACAATTCAATGTTTTTAAAATGATAAAATATAAAATTTTTGCAAAAAATACAAATTGACAGTTATAAAAATAATTTTGTATTTTCTCAAAATTCATGGCAGCCTGCGAAGAGATTGAAAAAGTTTTAGTTTCCAAGGTAACCTAGTAGTCGGTTTTTGGTGTCTGTTGCAGTTTTTGTGGTTTTAACTCCCAACCAGCAAACAAATATCGTACGACCAGGAATATATTTCCAATACATGTATAGAATAAATATTGCAACGATTAAATTTCGTTTAAATCAGCAAAAAAAGTGTCATAATTTTTGTAAGCTAGCATAATAAAATTGTTTAACATTTTGAGTTTATACGATAGTTTTTCAAATAAACTATCTAATCGATTAGCAACGTATATTTTGTTTTTAAAGTTTATGATCATAACATTCCAGGGATTAATAAAACGTATAGAACACACTTCTCAACATAATCAATTTACTGTTAGTATAGTAAGTAGGATAAGGTATTATTGATCCCTACTAAATACATTTTATCATCATTCCTTAATTAAACTGAGATTTAGAATCTAACACACATACACAAGTGTATTACTGTTTTACCAATAAATTATCTACTAGAGACAAAAGATAATGGAAAGTTACTTAAAATGGTCTGCTCAAACAGAATGAAATAGTCAATATTTTGGTAAATTAATCACTCAACATACCTTAAATTTAAAGGAATTTCCTGGTTCTGTGTGGAGATAAACAACAGAAGTTCAAAAGTATTTTCGAACATCGAATCACATCATATACATAACCAAGGAAGTCCAAAACAAGGGTCCGGAAGATACATCCATCATTCAGGAATTGAAGTGACACTCAGTCTTAATAGACCACAAACCCATGCTGAAATTTTTTTGATTGAAATGACCAAGCAGGAAACACGTTCAAAAAGATGCTCCTATATGTAAAAGTAAGCACTAGGGTAGCTACATTGGTATTCCACCCCTGCACCATCAAATATATACGGCATTAGAGGATACTCAGTCTGAATGAGTATTCGTTGGTGAATACTATGCAGAGCTAGTATTCACCAACGCTGTATATATTTGCTGGTGCACGGATGAGATACCAGGGGGTGTGGCATCCATATTCTCACCTATGTACTCACCTGTACTCACCACTAACTTTTACATATAGGAGTATCTTTTTAACCTGATTTCTGGTGGCCCTTTTTTGATTCCTCGTTGGGCTTATTTTTATAAGAGAATATCGTTAACACAAATCGCCATCCATTTTGCTTGGAGAGTTTCCACTCAAAATTGAAGTACTTGAGTTTTAAATCATGTTTTCATGTTTTTGTGAGTACCAGTAATAGAAGAAAACAACATACAAGGAAGAATTTTGTTTGCTTTTTCTTCAACATAGAAAAATCATCTTTAACAACATGAACTAGAAATTAATTGACTAATTAAAGTATTATTTAAAAAAATAAATAAATAAATAAAAACTCTTTGTTTTAAAAAACGGTTATTAATTAAATAAATAATTTTTTATCTGCTTTAATTACCGTGTATTGAACGTCTAGACAGCATGAATTTCATGATATGCTATAAACTGTTGCTTTTATAATTATTTTTTTTTTAGAAACGCCAAGTTTCAATAGTAAAGTTGTTTCAGTTTATTTTTACACATTACCCACTATACAGGTGTGCGAACTTGGTATGGTGTAAGTACATTGTGCTTATCTGACACTCCGTGGCGAGAGTACATAGTGCTTTTAAGTATTTTATATGTATAAAAAATATGTTATGCTTGGTATATAATATAGCATAAAGTATTGCTGCTCCATAAATAAATACACTTAAATTAACTTAAAAAGTTCTGTACATGAAGTAAAATAATATGGCATTTTTATCATGTTTTATGAACATCCAGCGCTATGGATTTTTCATATCGGAATATTATTTTTTTCGCTGAATGTATGAATTAATTTCCTGTCTTTGTTGGCGAATAGAATTGTGAAAAGATTATTATCCTATTAAGGTAGTACGAGCGCCAAGACAAGTTTAGACTTGTGATTGAAATTGTTTGTACCATATTGTCAACTTTTATGATTAATTTTGTTATAACTAGATGAGTGTAGACGATATCTGCTTTGGTTTTCAAAATATCAAGAGCAAAAAATTTAAACAAAATTTTTGATATTTTGAAAATTACTCCACATATCGAAAAATTTTAGTCTTATTTTTCGTTCTATATTGTCAAGTTATAACTTGATAATATAACCCCCTCCCAGAAATTCTCTCCTCCCCAAAATTGCTTGGTGCTCGTATATCCTTAACAAACAATATATCAGCAAACAAACAATATATCAGAATCGTCTTGCACCTGAGAGCAGTTGTTATAACAACTATCGCTGAGTGCTCGCTAGTAAAGCAAAATAATTTCTTTAATTATAAAACTAAATCAAATAAAAAATAAAACTATACAAAACTCATTTGAATTGTTTTTTTTAATTTATGTTTAATTATAATAAAATACACTGCTTTTGGGGTACCCATTTGAATGTCTTTTTTCAAGACTGCTGAAAACTGGAGCCAAAATTAAAAATTTTGATTTCAACTTGATAAATTTTTTCCTTCCTGAAAGTGTAAGATACCTGTCACGAAACCGTTAACGGTCTTTAAAACATTTGTCTGGGTTACCTTTGAAGAAATGTCTACTTAAAGAGTGACTAAGCACGTCTGGCCCATACTGTAATCCAAACCATTTTAAATAAATACAAACACTATAAAATGATAAAAAATGATTTAAATTAACCGTGAATATAAGTCAATTTATAGTTTTATATAGGTACGTATAAATTTATTCCGTAATAAATTTCAATAAGAATAACGACCAATTTAAATACATAGGTTTACATAAATTTTAAAAGCACATACAAACAATAATATGTTATATATCCCTATATACTATAAATATGAAAGTAAGGATGTTTGTTTGTTTGTTACGCTTTCAAGCAAAAACTAGCGAATAGATTTGAATTAAACTGTAGCACATGAGTAGCACATGAAACTGTAACAACAATATACATCAGAATAACATAATTAAATTTTTTTCTGATATTTTACTGCTTCTTCTATGATCATCATTTTGAACTATAAATTAAAGATTTCTGTAAAAATTTAAAATAGTAAATGTACAACAATTCATGGCCATCTTTTCTGAAATACCCAATCAATTATGACTATTTTACACTTCAAAAAAAGAAAAATTGAAAACATGTGCATATATTTTAGCTAAAACCCCTTCGAGTGTTATGGAAGTAGGATAAGTGAGATCATGAGAGGTGGAGGCTAAAAAGCGATGGTTTTTACTTTTAAGTCCAGTGAAGTGGGCGAGTATTAAGCTAGTGCTACATATAAAGAAATATACATGTCTCTTGAATTCTCAATGTTCTTTGTACGGCTTTGCAGACTTACAAAAATCAAGAGTAAACACTCCCGCACAGACTTTTGTCAACTTGTCAAGGACTGGCAGAGTACGTTTCACATTTTTTTTTTTTAAATATATGAAAATAATTTCTAATAATGAGCAAAATGCAAGATTCTAATTTTAAACACTAACTTTTTCAACAGGTTTCATGTACCGTATATGTATATACCGCATTTTAAATATGTTGTAAAAATTTTAATTATATGAGAAATTTTATAGTGCATTTAAGTTAGTTACCCGTTTATGTTATAAATATTAGAGCAGTAAGCTTTATTTATGAATGTGCATCTGATTGTTATTATGTGGAAAATAATTTTCCATGCTCTCGAAAATATACATGGTGTCACAAAAGAAGTAAGAGTATGTTTTATGTTCTCAAAATATATCTCGAATGCTGGAGGAAATAAATAGTATATTACACATCTAGGGAGCTAAAGTAAAGAATGTCTCAAATCTCATGTTCATTGTCGACTGAAGTGAAGCCAGGAGTGACAAACATGAGATCTGACACATTTTTTACTTGTTCCCGTAGTTTGTATACTATTGGTCTACCCGGTCGAGGCTCGGATACCAACGGATACCAAGAAATAACTTGTAACACGATGTGAATGCGACTGTTATGGTCCACATATTCAACTATCCAGATGAGGGAAATAACTTTTCCTAATTGCTCTTGTACTTTTAATAATTGTATTGCAACAAAGATGCATAACAATTTTCAGCTTTAATAAAATTGATTTAAATACCAGGTAAATTGTAAATGAATATTACTTATTTATTGTTCATAAATATGGGCTGACTGACCAGCTCTGTTCTAACACCTAACTGACAGTATGTGTGTGTATACAACTTCTATAGCCAAACCTCAAATGACCAGCTTTGGTCATTAAAACGAATTTTTTTTTTTTGGCCTGGTTCTTCCATTATATGCGCTCTATACTATTTCTTTTGATACATGCTGTAATTTATATGCTAGCATACTCTTAATATCTATCTATATAATATGTACCTAGAATGGTTAAAAAATGTATATGCAAAAATTGTGATTCAAATGAAGGTAATAGAATCAGACTTTTTAATACACTGTTCCAGTATATTAATTTAAATTGCTTTCGCTATGAATATATGCTCATACAGGTATATATAGAGACGCGATAGTTTTTTTTGTGGCGCATATAACTATAGAATATAAATGCATATTTTTTGCATAATTTTTTCTATAAATTTTTATTAGAAAACAATGTAATATCAAAAATTTGAATATTTAGCTAGTAATGTCAATCGGACAGACATTATTTATATTTATTGTTATTTGCTTGCCCATTTATTTGTTTGTGTATCCGTGAACTTAATATTTTGCTTCCTCGGAGACAAGTATTGTTATTTAGCGGTCGTAATATAACGGTAGCTCGTTGAATATAGAAGGAGAAGAAAACAAACGTATCGCAATAAAGATATTTTTTGTTTTCAATTAAAACGGCTTTAATTGACAGCAATAACATACAGTTTGACTCATTGTTAGGCTACTACAATTATCGTCATGTTTATAACAATAAAAAAATATTATTTTTGTAAAATTACGAACAATAGCTATTTTGATTGCTAAAAAACATTTATAAAGAAATCATTATCAATTAGAAGTACTTTTAAACAAAAATACTTTAGAAAAGTCACAATAGCTACTGAACTACAAAATTAACCACGGGAGTATGGAGATGAAACTCGGTTGTACTTGTCTCGTTGCCCCGAGTTGCCTTTGGCTCAAGTACAAAAATTGCTTTTTATCAAAATCAGACAAGAAGAGGCTATTACAAGAGAAATACCATAAGTATCATATTTTCGTGGCTTGCTCGACTTCTTATTATTTTGTGAGAAAGTGTAGGAGGCATAAGCTGCTGTGGTTTGAATACTATTGTTAAGAACTTCAGAATTTATTCTACATAATTAACACTTTTCGAACTTTTCGAAACTTTTACACAGTTAACGAAATTTTCAAAGGAAGTGAGGGCTATAACGTGGTGTCCTTGACTTTCAAAATGGAAATTGCCTCGCGAAGCGGGTGGGTATCTGGCTAGTAGTATGTATACACAATATATACTCAATCTGGAAGTGGTGAGGGTCAAAGTATAATTTCAATAAATTATTTTCCTAAAGTTAGTTTAATATATAGCTTATAACTGAATTTCAATCTTTTCAGGTTGTACACCGTCGGATAGTCTTAAAATACTGGTCTACTGGTCAGTAGTTTAAATACTTGAATATTGCCTGGATTTTTTTTATATAACAAAATCACTTGGCCCATTTTCAACCCGCACTGCTTCTCTTATTTTAGCCCAGTTTCTATCAATTTTCAGTTTTAAGATAACTGGAATTAGTTTTCGTTTCCTTGCTGTATAGTTTTTTTCATGCAAATCCATAGCACAGATTAGTCACAACAGCAAAATTCAAAGACTTGCTAATCGAATCGGCCTTGTATATCATGGTCTCCCAGGCTTTATGTCAACCACTATCTCCTACAGGCATTATATTTGATATGTTCCATGTGCATGAAACAATTTCAGTATAATGAGGTATAAAACGATTGTTACTTTGTTATACGTTAATTCATTGGGTAGTATCATTATTGACGAGGTATGGAAAAAATACCCAATCATAAAAGCCTATTGTTATCAAAATTGATAATGATAGAAACCTATTAATAAAGATAAAATATGGCAAAACCAATGTAGTGAACATAATTTAAATATCAGTATATGATGGAATTCTTTTTGATATGGACGAGTTGCGAAATATTAAAATTTTTCACAGTTAGGCCGTTTTCAATTATTTTTCAAGACATAATATAAGCGAATGCAAAGTAGGGTAAGCTGTATAACCTTGAGTCAAATTTACCTTGAATCATTATGTTTTTCTCGGTAGACATTCATATTTGTTGGAGATCATTTGCATTGAAATGAGGATAATTTATCAAAATGAAAGCTGGGTGAATACTGCTTGTGAATGTGGTTTTGCTTCGAATAAACAAAAACTAATTTTTGTTAACAAATTTTTAATTTTCTGTTTATTCAAAAGCTAAACGTTGCATATTCCTTTATAAAGAGGAAAAGTTTAAATTACGCTAAGTATTGAACATAACAATATAATGCACGAATATTCTTGTTTTTTATTGATAACCACATACAGGTAAATAAACTATGAGTTAGAAAAGGAAATAACATTCACCCCTTAGTCATTAAAAATACCAGTTGAAGCTGTTAGGACGCTCATAGTAATGGATGTCTGTAAGAGAGAGAACATGTGGGTTGTTTCAATCACATACCTTCTATAGTGACGTTTTCTTGAGTGAAATTTGAATGATTTTTTATATGAAATCAAGATTTAGATACGATTTTAGTCAGCACCGCTCGATACTGAGATCGAAATTACTCATTCCTCAACCAACAAAACACGAGAATAATGGTGCATGTAGTTTTGAATCAGAGAATTTCAATTTTCCGTCAATAATGATCTAGACGCTCATAAATGTTAAAAAAAAGGAATGGTGATAAAAATGGTGAACTGTAATATCAGGTATCCATATAAAGATCATTTAAGAACTGTAACGATTACATGATGTAAAGAGCGCCACCAGGGACAATCGGTGAGGGTCATATAAGGTTCAAGGTATATAATACAACAGCATATAGTACGATAGTTCACACGTTTTTATCGGTAGTTTCCAATTGTGATATTTTAATGTAAGGCTATAAAAATCGGTAATCGGGGAAAATAGACCGAAGATTTTATAGACACGGAGTATTGTTATAATTAACAATTCGTTGGGTCGACTATAGAGGAGTTGGTTGGATTCTGAAGTTTTAAGGCATTCAAAAATGGGGCACTATTACAAAAATTACATAAATGTGAATTTTGATTCGAGGTACTACACCTTTACCTACTTGGTACTATAAGCATTACGAATTGAAATACAATTTAATATTAGTATATTACAATACTCCATGTTATTAAAGATAGATACCAGATATTTTATCTATTATTCATGTTTGCGGAAACAGGTACAGAACTGAACTTACAGCATGCTAATGGTAATGTTTTATAGAAAAAGCATGCATGTAATAGAATCGATATTGTATATTTAACTCACTTAAAACGTATTATATTTCCAATAATGTAGAACTCACATGTAGCATAATGTAAAGGAGATAATACTCAAGGAGCCAATAATAGAATGCATTTTTTCTACAGTTTCTTCCACAAGTCCAATTAACAATGTCTAAGATAGTTGGACTACCATTCACATTGGACCACTATTCAGTCATGATATAAGGGTGCCTTAACCCTGAACCTAGCGGTATCAAAATGTAATAGTGGTTTGGGGAGCAAATCTTAATTCGAATTAGCAAATCTTCATGGAGGCAGTTTACTAAATAGAATCAATGCGGCAGTTTAATTGTCTGAACTGCTGTTTTTCAGTTGTTTCATTTCTAAATTCTGAGGAAATTCAGATCATGCGTTTTAAAATTAATCTGAAAATTCAACAGTTGTGTCCTAGTGATATATTTAAAGTTTTTGCTGGAAGAAACTGGTAACGTTTTCCAATATCATCCTTTCTCCTATTTCAATAAACTTTCTAAAACACTAGACATATAATTTAAATCGAGTGAAGGTAGATATTATCAACTTTTGTCTCTGTTCTTGTTATGTTTTTAGCAGTTTTAAAGTATGTTGTGTGAAACATTTTTTAGCAACCAAATTGATAGCTGTTTATTATTTATCATTAACCTACTGAACTCGTCAAAATAAAAGAGTTTTATAAAGATCGTAGTTATTTTAGGTTTTCCATTCAATGATAATCACTTGAAAGGAAAACAGCGCATTTATGTAAAAACTTTGTCAAATTTATTATTGTTTCGAACTTTTCTTAGTTTAGAAATTAAAAAACTTTTACTGAAAATTTAAATAAAAGCTGCCACTCTCCTACCAAGATAAAAGGTAACCAATTTTCTTCAGAGACAATCTCTACCAAAAATGTTTTACAGAGCCTCAATATTACATTTTCACGCGATATTTTCAATTTTGTATGCATATAAATTTTATTTAATTAATTATTCACTTACCTGATTAATTATTGTGTATAAATTATATTGTGTAATATGTATGTATTGTTGTTCATTTATAATTACGTTTTCCATTAAGCTAGATTTTCATAAAAATTTTGATAGTATTCGATACTAATCCTTACTCGTCCAACAGAATAATTCAAACTTTTCTTTAAAAAAATTCTCAAAATGGTGTAAAAAATTGTATATATGCCATACAATTAAGAAATTTTGCAATCAGCTCTTGGCTTTCTGATTTTATTTAAAACACACAGTATCTTTCTTCTTAATCTTTTTGATACATTAATTTGTTTCTTTGACTCCACTTGACTTTTCGGCCAGGCTACGAAAATATGTCTGAGAGCTTTCTCCGTTCTCTTTTAAATAAAATGTCGGCAGAGATTTAAACCTCCGTCGCTTAAAAATTTTAAAATGGCTTTCAACTTTGCTTAGAAAATAGCTAGGCAGGCAGACAGACAAAGCTAATTTGGTATTTATAATATTAGGAAAGATGCCGATTTAATTTTGGAATTGGAACGGTCTATTGTGAGTTACAATATCAAATTCTCCGCATTGCGAAGAACTCCGAAAGGACTCCAAGATGAAGTCCTCCCTTAACTGTTTCTAACATCTCACAGTGGAGTTTTTGAATTTTTTGACTAATAAAATAATGTGGAATCAAGTTTCTTTTATTAACAAAAAGAGTATGATTTGCCAATGGACTTCTTATCCTATACAAAAATAAAATTGTCTGTTAACTATATTAAATAAATTTTATATCAAGAATTAAGACAGTAATTATTAGCCCTCATAAATAATATCTATAATCATCATTATTATAATATTAATTATTATTGTTATTGTTATAATTACAACAGTTGTTGTTAGTTATGTGTTTACGTTTGATAGTCCTTTGGAATGGTAGTCCTTTGGAACAACATGTTATGAATAAATATGAACAATAAATGAAACATAATAGTCGTAATTTTAAAAACATTATTAAAACTTAACAAATAATAAGTATTTTATGTATATTTTGTAGACAATAAGATATGATTTTATCAAATGTTAATAAACTTTGTTGTGTGTTATTGACTACATATAATAGAATAAAATTTTAAAGCCATTCTTTTATTTGAAAACTAACCATACAGTTGAATATAACAAATTTTTACTTAAAGCTTTATTAGAAATTTTGATAATGAGCATAGATATAATATTTATTTAATACACATTTTGACAAAATTTTTGTCAAAACTAGCATGATCGGAAAGGAAATGATCTTCTTTGGGTATTAATGCAAAGGTGAAATTTATGGATTAAATCGTGGATTTTTTTAAATGAGTTTCAAATACTATATTACACACCTAGGGAGCCAAAGTAAGGAATTATCTCAACATGAGACCTGAAGCATTCGGCTTAGCGGCAATTCCCTTATGCATAGAGGGCAGAAAGTTGATACTTTCTGTACGGAGATGAAAAGTAATTTATTTAACACCAACTATCAATTCATTCAAAAACATCGTAAATGTCTTCTTACATTGAAAATTCCTAAGCGGTCAAAGACTTCTTAAATACGAACTCCCCTCTATCAGCAAAAACCAATAATTTTGATACTACAGTAAAGCCTCCGGGGTGATGTATAGAGGAGGTATTCCAGATAAGGAAAGAGTTGGTTGATCGAAGGTCAGTAAACGAGGTTTTACTGTACTGTAAACTTGCATGACATCGGTATAAGCAAAATTTAATAACACCAATGTTAACGCTGTAATTTAAAAGGCCCTTATTCCAACAATAATAACTTCAAATGGGAAAGTTTTTAGCTGTAAAAAAATAATATGCAATGCATTCTGGCTTTAGGTGTATTAGAACGGAGAACTGATAAAATAATTTAATTGCTACAAAAATTGTTTTCAAGATTTCACATTTCAACAGAAAAGAATAATTTTTCTCACATAATTATTGTTCTTAGAAATATTCCGTACGTGATATGTCTGAGGTAACATTCAGCATCTCATTATATTTGAGAAACTGAAAAATGAAAATATCAGAGGAAAAAGTGGTAAAATACAAATGTGGGTATCACAATGGGCCATATAGCCTTAGTGTATCTCAAATGGATAGCTAATATAAACTAACCTAACCTAGGCATATATACCACCTACAGCAAAAATAAAGACAATTCTTGTGTGACAAGAATCTTTTTAAGAAATATTCTAGATAAATATTATGTGTGTTCCAGTAGTAGTAATATGAATTTCAATTCGACAAAGTAAACCCCACCTTAAATTTCAAAATAGTAGATTCATGAAAAAATTTTACTGGCGTGAATTTTCTCGCACTTGCGTCAAAATGCCATACTATACTATGTACCTATCTATATTTTCTTGGTTATTTGTTAACGAAAAGTTTGTTAATCATTAACAACACACATATTGTTTTAGGCTTTTATTTACAATATTTTATGTTATCCAGTAAATTGTGCAGATCTTACAACAACTTCACAATTTCTTGAACAAACTTTATTATGTATTTATTTTAAAACCATAATTATATATTTAGAAAGAATATTTTATGTGCATCATAATGAATGTTACAATAATAACATTCACATTGTTTACCATCGTTTAAATTTATAGGATTCTATAATGGGAAAATAAACTATAATGCGAAAAATATATACAGAATGTATTTGATTTAAATACAAAAATAGAACAGACTTTTACCGTCCTTATTTGAACTGTTAATAGTTTCAATGACTAATAAAAGCTACAAATCTGCCAAAGATAAGAAGCAAAATGAGGACATCACTTATTTTATCTGATTCATATTATGATCTAAAATCCATATTAGGTTCGACCTTCACCCATCTGCTCAACGAATTAAAGTTATTTTTTATGAAATATAAAATATTTAAGTATAATTATTCCTGCAATGAGTCGCCTAAAAATGCGGCCAAGCCTTTTTTTAATGAAAATACCAAGGGTACAATTTTTTTAATTTTTCACTGTCTTGTATATTTAACGAATTTTGATCTACTCGAAAAAGCCATACGAAATATGCAGCAGCTAAGTTGTCTGCCTCGTTTCGTTCAGTATTATCGCATATATATTGTTGATCATAGTACTTACGCTCATCTGTTAATTTATTGACTTGTATATCTAAATAAAGATAAGTTTATTGCAAATACGGTGGTATATGATTGTCTACAAAACATCGGTCAAAAATAAAGTTTACAAGCTTTCCAAGTTTTGATATTTTTATTGAAAGTAGTCTTGACCATCTTTTTTTAGGCAATTACAATGCTATTCGTTAATATTTTACATTTCACACAAATAACGTTTATTCGGTAAACAGATGGGTAAACTCTAATTCGGAACTTTGTACTATTAATTTTTAAATTAGTAATTAAAAATACAATTATTTCATTTCTTTGCATTTTCTTTTTATCAAGACTATGTTCTGTTTTTACAAAAAATTGCATTACCTTAGATACGTTAAGACTTGGATGAAACAAAATTGTACATGAATAAAAGTACCTACACAAGTTTTATGAAGTAGGCAAGATAGACAAAAAGGCAAGGAAGCCAAAATATTTATTTTTATTTAGTATTAAATTTAAAAACAATACAAAATTTTAATTGAAGCAGTGGGCGGCATTCTCTGTTTTTTTTTTTTTTTTTTTCTTTAATAACCTGCATTCCGGAGATGAAGCTCTTAAAACCATACAAGATCATATGGACTATTTTGTTTATTTTTGGAAGATTTATCACCTATTGTGAAACACACTGTACAATGTTTTAATAAATTATGTCATAATAAATTTGTTCAAATTTCATTCTATATGCACACTCTTTTCATAAATGATTGGGGGAATGTTATAAGAAATGTTTCATCTAAATTTAATGATTTTACATAATTATAGAATACATTCAAGCATACACATAATGATTTCATCATTTATGTAAAAATATTGCCGTTATTAAAAGAGTGTTTAGTAATTTCATATAAAGATGGAAGGAGTTTATTCTAGAACTTATTGGCAACATTATGGATTATTTGTAACTAATTAATCTGGGTACCGAAAATGTACGGTGATTAAGCTGGCGCAGTTTTTAACTTTTTAACTTTATTTATTTGCTAAAAATGGCGTGTCAAACAAAAAACTATTGATTTTTGTTAAATAATTGACTCTTACCTATTATATAATGAGCTAGTGATTCTTTTTACTTCTAATGTCTGAAATCAACGCTAAATGTTTGGAATTAAATCACATGAATGACGCATTTGGCTTGCACACAGAAATCATTCGCTCATAAGCATTCCAAAAATGTATAAACATTATCGGTTTTGTACCTTTACGTACCAAAACAACAGAGACAACACATCGGCGTCAGTGCCCGTCGCAAATTATAGTTTTATTAAAAATAAATAAATCGTAATGGAGCAAATCAACGAATTGCATGCATTTAAATACTTTAAAAATAAAACTGAATGCTTATCAACGGATTTTCATTATTTAGTCTCAAGTTGCTTCAAGTAGCACTCGGAAGAGGCATCGTAGAGTTACGAAATTTGCTGCATACTTACCCTGAGCACTCTACCCGTCATATGGATCGAACTTTGTAATTTCTCAACTACCTTTTTAGATAAATATCTTAAAAATTAGTCTTAACAGCGTCCTTTAATGCCAAATTTATCAACTGGGTATGCTGGCGTCTAACTTAAAATAATTTATTGATCGAAAAAATTATTTAGATTGTTCAGTAATAATTAGAAGCGAAAGAAAACCTTGAAACAGTTCTACTTCTGAAACAGATATAATAGATTTTCTTCAAGACATTAAATACCTTTTTTTTAACCAAAAAAATATCCATGCGTAGTAACAGACTTTATATTCATTAATCAGAAAAATAAACATTTTAATTTAACAATAAGTATTTAATTGTAAAATCGGAAAAGGGTGTCTACATTCTACAGCTTAAAACATTGTTATAAATAATTTTCTCAATTATCTGAAGAACAATTTTATTAAGTATATATAAAATAAAACACAAATGAAAAGAAAACGAAATTGTTATATAAATATTGTGAAACAAATCTATCGATAATATACGTTACGTCGCACTGAAGAGAAAAAAGGTAATGAGAGAAATTGTTTACTTTGTAAAAACTTTTTCAATTTATATTAAAGAAAAGATTTGTGAGATATATTTATACTAAATTTACAGGATGTTCAATTTGTAATTTTAAAATCAAAACAAATACAATTAATTTACCATTATTCGGAATAATTGAGTATATTTTTATTTGAACAGATAAATCCATAAATCGAAAAGGTTGAATTCGATAACTTCTAAAAAAATTGAAATGTTTATTATCTACAAAATAGTGTATAGGGTATAGACTATATTTGTTAGAAAAAGCCAATTTTAAAGAAGTTAAGATAACAAATAACGTATTTAATTGTTTATAAATCCTGCGTATGCTTGAATGTTAATGTTATTTATGATTAATAAATGAATTAAATATAAAAGAGACAGGCAGATTACTATAATAATATAGCCTATACAGGAACTATATCTTGTCTATCAATCTACTTTGAGCTGAAATTGTGACGAAGACAATTATTTTGTGTTTTTTGAAAAGAAAAGTTGGATTATTTAAATTCTTACTTTTATTTTACATTTTCCGGCTGAAATATGTGCCTCCTTGATAAATTATCCAACTTTGTTCGTTCACGGATTCAGGTCTAACTCAAGGGTATATACCATGTTTTGTTTCTACCATCTATATTTCGAAGCGTCACAAGCTTCAAGCTAAATTTAATATATTCCTGATATTAATTATGCCTGATGTATAACTGTATAGTAATTCGATTTCAATATTGAAGGAGGTTATACTATCGGATGTCGTAAATATACGGTGTTTGAATTGACACGATTTTTAACTTTTTTACATTTTTTTTAACTTATAACGACTTATAGTATAAAAATTATGGCGTCATGGCCAAATAATTTCCTATTGTCTAACAGCTAATGAGTATCTCTACAGTCGTGTACTAAGAAAAAATTTTAATTTATAAAACATTAAACTACTTTAATATTTGTACAAAACCCAATAGGAGCTATGGGCATCCTATTGGGTTTTGTACAAAAGTTTAAAAGGCACTTTCGACTTAAAATTATCAACAACAACAAAATACGCTCTTCAGCTAAGTTTATCGAGTCACCCTGTACATTCTTTATGGAAAAGTATTTTATTTGGAGATTAAAGGACGGCATTTTCGTGGCACAAAGTGCAATGCAAAATGTAAATAATAAACTGGTGAATAATAAATTTACAATACCTAATACGATTTTCTGATGAGTACTATTATTAGATGGTATCGACTTTCATAATTTCGTTTGGCACAACACTTTTAAAATACTGTTAAGACGTAAAAAATAATGCAATGTTTTTGACGCTGTAACACCTAAATCTTGAATTCGAGATGTTGAAAATTGTAGAGCAACTTGACAGTGAATTATTCATTATGTTTACCATTTGGGAAAATAAATTTTCTCTCAATTATTATCGAAACCGATATACTTTTCAGACCACTTTGAGGGAGATGTGATAAAAAAGGAGGAAATCTAACCCGTGAAATAAATTTACTATACATACCAAGAAAATATGATTTGAAATTAAAAATACTGAAAAAATAAACATATTAAACAGATCTTTATTGAAAGATAAAAAAATGTTATTTCATTTCTTACCGTTTATTTAAATATTTTGCAATAATAATTTATAAAGCCCAAGTGTATGAAACGAGAAATCTAATAACTAATATTTTACAAAGTTTGCAAAATAAAAAGAAAACACATCTTAGGAGATAGAAATGAATTTATTTCAACATAATAAAAAATCTCATGCTATGAGTCGTATAGTTTTCTGTAAATATTTGAAAAACGAAACGAATGTTGACATTTATTTTTTTCTTGTAAACACTGAGTGTCTTATAAAACTATTCATATTCCAACTTTTGCTACACTCCAAGAACTAAATTTGAAAGGAATAAGGGCTTTTTCATACGTTCATACGTTTTCAATTATTTTTGTAAAGAAAATCATTAAATTGATACGAAATTGTTATATTATTATGTTTATTTTAAAAAGCAAATGACATGTTACCTTTTACTCTGATAAGTATAATTTCATGTAATGTTTAGTACTCTTAAATAAATAAAAAAATTCATGCTGATAAAAATTTTAGAAAAGCAAAATTAAAATTTAAGCATACCAAGTTACACACTGACAATAGCAATAATGCAAATTTAAATTACTATCCTTACAAAAATTTATAAAAACATATTTTGAAAGTACTTTCGGCAAGAACATATTTCTATTTATTATCGAAATAAGAAAGAAGAGCATAGAATTTTCGAAAGAGGAAACAATCTTTTTATTTTCTGCCCTATTTGTACCCTCTAAGAGCAGCTTCTTGCTTTCCTTAATTGTAGTTGGGAGAAACCCATCAAATATTGTAAGTTGTGTCATAGTTCGGAGCCTCTTTTTCAGTTTCACTACCGGCTTATAATTATTAATTTTATCTCAATTTGTGACTCAAAAATACCGACCTTACCTCTACTAATTAAATTGGAGAAGCACATGATCTTACAATTTATAATTAAAGGACATAAAAATGGAATTTCTACTAATTAACTTACGCACTGGAACTGTTAATGATAAAAATCAGTTATATGTTCTATGGTTTTTTGTTCGTCCAACTACCGTTAAAGCGACACCTCTACTTTTTTTGGAATCGCGAATATAAAAATACATTTCCTTGACAACTAGTTATGTACAAGTGACATAAAGAAATCAACAGATTTTTTATTGTTTAGAATATGTCAACATATTTTATTTTTAATTGGGTAAATCACTAAATGTCTTCAAATCCTTTAAATTCAAACACAAGTAAACCGTCAATAATATCGGTTCTATCTTTGGCCGCAACAACACCATCACAATTTCAACAACAACAATTGGATGATGACAAAAATATATCTTCAATAGAAAATTCTAGTTCAATGTCAACATCAATTGAAACACAAACATCACCCACATCATTAAATAATGATGACGAATTACTACCACAAATTCACAACGGTAAAAATCATGCTGGTTTTAAAAAAGAAATGTCAAATAATTTTAAAAAAATCTATACAAAATATCAATTAGGTACATACTACATAATTTAATAATAATAAGTGCAACTTTAATCGTTTTTTCCGGATTTGAGATCTATTCAGGAAAGGCGTAATATATTAGTTTGTTTATTTGTCTTATAGCTAGTTTTTCATTTGATTCTATACCCATGTTAATAATTAAAAATTATTATTAAACTTGGTAACTTTAGTCCACATGATTGAATCGACGTTTAAATTCGAGTATACGTCAAAACGATATCCTTTGGAGTTACAGGTATCAAAAGTATTGCGGATCATTTGGGATTTGTACCAAAAATATATTGGGTTAACTATAAAAATGGAATTAAAAAATATACAAAAATTTTTTTAAGTTTGGCTGATGCATAATTATTTTTGAAGGATTATTTCCCTCTGTTGCAATAATGAGAGAGCAAAGTTGTACGAAAACTGCTAGAAATTTAGCCAAAGCTTAAATAACAAAATTATTTTTCATAAAAGTAGATACTAACAAATTTAGTTTAACTCTTTTTTTTTTCGAAAACACAGTGGATTCTGCACAATTCAAAAGCGCTGCTCGTCGTTTTAGCGTCTGTAGATCCAAAAGAAAGCATTTTCGAACTCATGTTAAAAATTTTTTGCACTGTTTTGATGCGAAAAATAAATCATTAAGAAATACACCCTGTATACTCGGGCAGATGATTTTTTTATTTCGGGTTTTTATGTTTTAATCGAAAATATATCAGAAAATATTCAACTTTAACATTTCCATGCAAACTTTATGTTTTAGGACCGCCAAAACGTTTTTTGGCGTCAAAATACTATTTGAAAGTCCACTATTGTTTAAAAATTTCATAATTAAATATATATACTTGGTACTGAAAACTCTGTTATATTTCAACGTTCTTTGGCACTAGCGATCGTGTTCATCATATCTGTAATAGTTGGGTTAGCTTAAACAGTGCAATTACTAATAGTAATTTCTCTTCCTTTATAAATTGAATTTTCAATACGTATGTAATTACCTACATAGGTCCCTAACTAATGCAAAATATTACTAATACTTCTGAAATACGCCTTTTCTGCTGGATCTTAATTGTGGACTCTCAACATTCTCAGTAAAAATATTAATCCTTCTATTTCATTAGGTTCGTCAATAAAAAAGAATGGTGGTGTACTATCATCATCGCCAATAAAAAAAGCTTCGATATCCTCTTCGGCATCATGCGTATGTCGTATATGTCAAAGTAATACATGCCGAGAACGTTTAATATCACCATGCAATTGTAAAGGCACATTAGCGTATGTACACCTTTCATGTTTAGAACGGTGGCTAAATCAATCCAGTCGTAGTTATTGCGAATTATGTTTATTTCAATTTAATTCTGTATTAAGTCAACGTTATAGCCTATGTGAATCATTACGTTTATGGGTACGACATCCACGTAATCGACATAATCTTCAATCTGATATACTAATTACATGTTTATTAACCATTGTAACATTTGGATTAGTGATTGTATGTTTATTAGGAATGCAATATTTTGTATTGGAAGGTTATAAATTAGGTTTGTTAATTTAATGACAGTTTTTACACCTATTAATCCTCAAGAATAATTCCGATCTAAAGTGTATATTTATTTCTTTGCTATGTTTTGTAATCTAAAAGACTAGACGGATTTTAACTTCTGAGGTATAGTTCGACTCGTATAAATTGCGTGTTAAATTTTTTCTTATAGAAAGCGAATTGGAGTCAAAGGAAGCGAAAACATAACTGCCAGCAATATGTTATTTTTGTGTTCATATTAGGGTCTCGCGTAATGGATTAGCCAATATTCCGAAATTCATTTTTTCTAAACTCAAATACGTACGGCACTCGCTCCAATAATTTTTTATTCTAAATTCTTTTAAAGAATTTCATATCTTAATAACAATCTTTAACGATATTTATCAATTCATAATTATTATTTATTTAGATTTCTTTCCGATGTCTCACAACACAAAATTCTTGTAATTCATTTAATGCCCTAATGCTAATGCTTCGAATCTTTGATCATAAGCAAACAATAAAAACTAATTTTAAAATTGGAACTGTTCTTGAAGATTTAGAAGTTAGATTCATTTTCATGATCGAATCATTGAACTAGGTGTGAGTGTTACATGGACACGCGGTGCAATAAGTTTCCTTTTGGGGATTGTATTGACAGGATATTTAATAACATTGTATTTGTTAATAAGAGATCAATTTTTACCATGGTATCGATGGTGGAGGCATGCAGTTAATGTACGATTAATATTAACAGCAGAACAAGTTTCCTGCAATGTTTGATGCTTGATGATGTGATTTTTACATAATAATTTGTGCTATGGTTGTTTTTAGTCTTTAATTATTAAATGTTATATTTTTTTGTCTTTTTTATTAATAAAAAATCAAAAAACATTAATGTCTTATTATTTTCATAAAAACATCAATTTTTTTTGTGGATTGATGAACTTTAGTAATATACTTAAACTTATACTTTTCTCATGACAATCAAAACAACTTTGGTTGCATAAAGACACAATGGTTGAATAAAGGCTTTTAGACAGAACTTAATAAGTAAGAAAAGTGATTTTTCTACTCTTATGTTAACATCGGTGGGAAAGTTAAATAAAAAACAGAGGAATCGGTTTATGTTTCAGTACCGTAGCTGTGCCAGAAGGAATGGTCATAGGTATTTTCCAGCGGACTATAATATGCGCTGTCTACAACCTATTACCCCCAATTTGTCAATTCTATAACTTATTACCCCAATGTTGAACAATTATTGAAATATTTAATTTGTTCCCCAGACCTTGAAAATCTCTTAAAGAATCAATTTTTATAAATTTTAACACTAGTTTGTTTAATATTACAATATAATATTAACAAAATAATTCGAAATTGTGCGCGCAATATATCCTTAACGACTTTCTGTACGCGTTATATTTTTTTCTAGAACTGTATAATATTTCCCTAAAAACCATTCTTAGTTCTAATATTTTAGGCTCTTATTTGATATAAATGTTAATGCATTTCAATGTCATCGTATATAGACGATATAATTTGAAAAAATAAGTCTTAAGAATTCAAAGAACCATTTTTATACTATATGTGAATAAGTAGCTTAAGTTTATTAAAATCAATCGCCCCTTTTTATGCCAATAATATTCTTTATACAATATATATTTCTAGTCCGCACGTCTATATACAGACTATAACGAAATAGTAAAATAGAAATATTACAAAAAATTTCTATCGATATTCCATAAGACGAGTTCTGTGAATAACGAAAGGCAAAAGTACTTTGAAGTAACATAGAAATTCTTTCAATTTGATTAAAAGGGCAATTATGAAAAACTACTAAGTTTTCTACAAGTTTTACCTAAACGGTTTAGTTGCCACTTATCAAAATACGTGAAGAAAGCTTTAAGAACCACAAATATTGCTATCATTTTCTAATAGATTTTCAATGTTTTTAAGGATTTTTAAATTAAGATACATTCAGTTCTCTGATATAAGTAACGAAAATGGCCGTTCTAAACAAATGACAACAATGCGAACAAAAAAGCAGCTTGTTTATCAATTAGTAAATTTTCTAAAAATTGAAAGTTAACTGATAGTAATCGTTCCACCTACATGTATAAACATGGGTTGGACTTGAAAATCACGTGAAAAGCCGTTTGTATTTGAACGAGCTTTTTCATTTGAGAATGAGCTACTCAAAAGAGAACTGCTTCCCATAAACTTTTAGACATACAGAAGCTAACCAATACAGCTTCAAGCGTGTTTTTCAAAAAAAATTTTATAATTTACATCCGATCGAAGCTGCCATTAGACTCCTTACAGACTTAAAACATTCTCAGGGAGTAGCTTATTCGATTATTGAAAAGTGAAATGAGACTCGATCGTAGATAATCGAAAGGGCACGTAGCCTCCATTCCACGTGGGAGTATATACGTAGAATTTATCTTTTTCATATTCGAAAATAATTATACCATGCATATATGTAATATGCAAGGTATACTAAGTTTAGTCCCAAGTTTTTAGTAACGCTTTAAACTATTGATGCTATGAACAAAATTTTGGTATAGGTGTTTATTAAATCACCTAATTAGTCCATTTTGGGCTGTCTGTCCGGTCTGTCTGTCGACATGATAACTCAAAAACGAAAAAAGACGTAAAAAGTGAGGTAGAGTTCGAAATAAGCATTACAGGTCAATTGGGTCTTAGTTCCGTAGGCCCCATCTTGTAAACCGTTAGAGATAGCACAACAATTTAAATATAAAAAATATTCTTTATAAAAAAATAACCAAGTTTTGTTTGAAACATTTTTTCGTAAACATCACTGTTTACCCGTGAGGGCGCAATATAGGCGTAAATTGTATAGTATGTATTTTATGGGAATATCAGTTATGTATGTGTGACATTTATGTATGTGTAATGTGATAGAGTAATCAACACTGTCTATGCGTGGTATTTCATTAACTCAGTCAATTGTTTGTTTTCACTATAAAATTAATAGAAGAAATTGCGTTCATTTACAGATACATTATAAAAATTGACAATATTATTGTATTCATAAAGTATTTGTATGTAGACTTTTATCCGAAAAAGTCGTGTGAGAATTTCACACCATATTAAATTTTTGTTTTTTTATTTCCAATACATCGAAGTGTATATCTTACTTGTTTTACTTTTCTTCATGTTATTTGTAAAAATGTTATTTTCTGCTCTGTTGTTTTTTCTTTATACATTTTTATAGAAATGTGTGTTATTGGTAAATGTGTGTTGTTTTATATTAAAGAGAGCGAGTTAATGTTAAGATTGGAATGAGAACATCGTATAGAATTTGTTATAAAGAAGCAGTTTAGGGACGACAGACACACACAAATTCATGTTGTTAACTTGCTGATAGAAAGTTGTTGTATTCATCTCAAAACACGTTGTATCGATTTATCTTATTTATAAATATATCGCATCGGTTAAAAATTTTATTTCTCAAATTTGATCGCCATAAAAATACGAGTTAGTCATTTTACTTTTCGTCTAAGAGATGGCTGAAAAATTTCCAAGGTGTATGTTATATTGATAATTAAAAACCACAAGGGATGGTTTGCTAAGAATAAGCGCCATGGTTGCCTGCTTTCGGTATGACCCCAAGATTGGTGGAAAAAATCTTTTGTAGATGATGCCTCGACTTCAAGTATATAAAATTCCAGCCGCAAGTTTTAAATTTTACTTCTGTTTCGTATTCTTTATCGTTGGTACAAGTCCCGTTCAGACTCAATTTACGAATTCAAAAAGATAATCGATAAATCGGTTTTTTTGGAAGTAAATGTGAATGAGAATTTTTGGAGAAAAGTTTTTTAAGAAAATCCAACAATAAAGGATCGGACTAAATTTTTGTTATCCCTTCACAAATTGAAAATTATTAATTAAACAAAAAGGAAGATACCCACTAGTGACGTCATACGTGGGTGTTGTTATAGAAATTACATATAAAACTTTGTTTGCTAAAAGGAGATGGGTAACCTTTGAATAAAATCTTTGATTGCTTATAATTTCTTCGTTTTTTAAGCAATTTTAATTTCATTTTCAAATTTTGTCATGGTATCAAGTCTAGTTTTACATTTTTATGGATAATATGGCTAATTTGACATCAGGATTCATTTCAATAATTTATCAATAAAAACAATTGTTTAGATACTAAATCGGAAAGTTAGTGGGTAGTCACTTAAGGCCTCATTCACACTAGTTGTTTTGTTATTGTAGTAAAACGGGAACAAAATACATAGGATAAAAAAAAATCAATTCGTTGTTTTGTGAGATTTACGTTACTTTATGTACGTGACTGAGTATTTATCCATTGAAATATATTTATCTATCAATGTTGTGCTGATGTTATAAATATGTTTGTTATATATGTATATATATACTCCCAAAACACCTCCAACCTCACATACTACATTCATGTCCTTTGAAACGATACTCGTAACGTAACGAAGAATACATTTCACAAAACAATACTATATCTATGTACAATAACAAATATATTGTGTATTTAGGATATCGTTTATACATAATATGGATTTGTACAAAACAATAAGAAGTTGAAGGTTAAGATTTAAGTAACTACAAATAGTGAAAGTGTTTTTACTAGAAAGTAAAACCTAGACGCTGGATACAAGAGAAACTAAGTGGATTAGTGAAGTTTAAGCAGAAAATAAACTAAGGGCATTGAAATAGTAAAAAAAAAAAGGGAATTATATATGATATTAACATTTTTATTGTATTCTTTAATATAACCTGAGTAAAGTAAAAAAAAAATAATTTGACTTGCCGAAAATAAATTTCAAACACTCAAGTTATTAGAATCAAAGCCGTACAGCTTACGCGAATTTAACTCTAAGGTGCCAATTTATACATTCATCGTTCTGTTTGTGAAGTAATGAGGACAGAAATTTCCACTTTTTAAGACAAAAAAGGCCCATTTTGCCTCCCTACAAAAATCCATTATAAAACTATGTATACTTCTTTTGTATTAATCTTTGTATTAATGGTTAGTGATACAAAAAAATTATTTTACAAAAATGTAGGTAATTTAATTATCTACAATAAAAGTTATTAGCATTTTTGGTATGGAGTGCACGATTATGGAGGTATAGCCTAAAACGTACGGGATACTGCACCTATTTAAATAAAATAGCTCCTGTAATTTAGTGCATTATGGATAAGAGTAACTAGCTTTTATATAACCTGTATTAAATACCTTATAATGTTTTGAATATGTATTAAAATACACAGTTTTTGAAATAAATGGTAGATTGTTATGTCATATAATATATTACCATGAGAAATTGCGTAAATAGTCTCTCTATGTCAGTCAAAATATATCAAACTTTATTTACACTAAATATTATACATATGTTATTCTAAATTGTATAAATATGTACCATATTTATCGAATGTTCGGAATAAGAATCCTAGCAATAATATTTTTATCTATTTGTTGATAACCTTCTAAACTTTTTATTTCGGAATTATTACAGTTTACAATGAAGAAATTGAATACCACAAATGCATGACAACATCGAATTGTTTAAAATGTTTTCACAACTTTTATGATAATGAGTCATTGTATTTGGAGTCATTTCTATTTTGACTCACACTTACTGGCCTGTTGATAAAAACTTGGCTGTAAATATTTATTGAATCGACGATCACAATACTTAATTCAAGATAATAAGATAAGATAAAGTCATTTACTTGCCATCATGTTAAGAACATATTTTCTTGGTACTAGTTTTTTTTTACGGTGTAGTATGATCTCATCTACATGAGTAGGAATATGATATATGAAGGCAGCGTGACCACACTGGAGGAAAAAAGGCTAAACATTGAGAAAAGTCAAAATTTTTTTGAGAAGGCCATCACCTAAAGAGGGTTCATGATCGCAAATAAATTGAAGTATTAGATGTTCTTTCAGAAAATGTATAAATGTTAATTATTTTGTCTTTCTATTAAAATTAAAATAAATTTGTAATTATAATATACAATTTGTAAACCGTATCGTTAGCCATTTATATTATTTATATTATATGAAGTAAGACGAGCTCTTTTGGACGTCGATTCGATTGACAACTACAATATTACTGCAACCCAAATTGTTTCCAACAAGTATATGAAAATATTAAATGAAGTTGGTCGGATTGAACAAATGTTGTAGTTGGTTAAAAACTTCGCAGATTCTTTTTTTGAATCATATCGAACCAATGGACGAAATGCACCTTACTTTTCATTTGCTCTACATTCGAGACACCCTATATTTAAAGTACATGCAACAACATTAAGTGTATAATCATATGTGTAATTTTGTATGTAAACTATTACTCTTTATTCATTTATACGCTTATTTAAATATATAAATTATACAATAGTTTGCCATGCATAGGGTTTTCATTGAGAGATAGCAGTTTAAAGCATCATTTTTATCAAAGATGTGCATCTTATATTTGACATATGTGAAATAAAATTATCCGAGTTACGAAAATGGTATGATTTACATCTAACAAAGAACACAAATAGTGAAAATTCACAAAAGATATTGTCTGTGATTTAACACCGCTACAGTTTTTGTTGTATGAGTACGCCAACGATGAAGCTTACATCTTAAGTATCTTGATTAGGTCTAAAGTTATTGTGATATGTCTATTTAAATTTGAGCTGGATAGGTATGCTGTGATTGTAAGCCTACAGTATTCTGAAAAAGTTTTACTTTATTGCACGGTCAATACGTATAAACCAAAAACATGATTTGTGGTCAAGTAATGAGCTATTTTTGGCTTAACAATACCAAGCAATTAAAAAAATATCTAATATAGTGTGTGCAAGTGCTGCTTATAAATTTGAAAACATAGATATCTCTCATCAATCACCAATACTCTAACTAAAGTCGTTACTCTGTTCATCAAATGGTGGATCTTCGATGAACTCATAATCAAATTAAAATTTTGTTTTATATCATCGACAACCTTATATTTGTATGGTATTATTATAAACTACAAGATTGTTTAAATATTTTAGATATTTTTTATCACACTCTCTAGATTTTTTTGATATAAAAATATCCAATTGAAAAGGATAACCTATATGATTCATAATTTTTTCAGCCAACTTTGAACGATAAAATAATAATAAAAATCCCGAGGATCTAGGAATTTTTTGTGATTTTTGGAAACTTTATTTATCAAAAAATGTATTTATAAACTTTTATTGAAATCCCTAGTATTATTAAATCGTTGCATATCACCTTAATAAAAGCGTTTTTCTTTTTTTGAATAAAATTAAAATGTCTCTTAATGGAAAACTCTCTACGTACGATAATAAACGCAAACATAAAATAGCATATGGATTATATTTAATTGAAATTCAAATATTCTAATCTTAGGAATGATTATTTTATTCATTCAAATGAATGTAATTAAAGTTCTACAACATTACATGACAACAATTATCAAATTGAAGGTTTACAAAACCCTATAAAAGATAAATTTGAATGCCTATCAAAATACTTGTGAATGCTTTTCAATTAAATATATGATAGAGTGTTATTTCTTGGATCAAAATCTACATTTGATCCAAGGTAAAAAGCATGCTCTGTAGGGAGTGTGTGTTCACGCTCCATACTTTGACAAAAAGTTTCTTATTTACCTGTTTTTATAAAAAAATTTCCAGTTTTGTCCCCTTCAGGGCAAGAGCTGGGTAACCCCATGTATACAGGTAATCCCATAAAAAAATAAAATGTGTGACAGAAATTTCAAAAAGTTCTCAATGATTTTGTGTTTGATTAGGAAACGCTTCTTACGTTCTAAGAATTTTCTTTAAAACAATAGTTCTCGCATAAGTTATCAATGAAAAATATAGGGTTCCATTTTTGGTGACCCACCATTTAACGTAGAACCTATCCACCTCAAAATAACGATGCAATTGAAATTGATCGAGACTTTCAAATTATCAAACTTATGCTTGAATCAATTTTTTGTTTTTGTTCTATTTTTTAATTTTTAACCAATGTCAAGTTAAAAAAACACTCGGTATATTATTCGCCAACGAGCGATTATATTAAAGAGTACCAAATTTATATTTTATAGTCATTTATCTAGCGTTTATTCTAAATTTTTCCAATGTATTTCATCCTCGAACTAAATAAGTTTGACTATAATATGTGGGTGTCTGTGGCATCGTAGCTCCTAAATAGATGAACCGATTTTGAATTTTTGTTTTTTTTGAAAAATAATTAATTTATCATGTCAGTGTGGAGAGAGTTGCAAGAAAAAAAAAACCTCATTTACCGAGGTCTTTTGAGTTGTAAATTTCACTAGTCAATATATTTGATTGTAATTAATACGTATGCAATAAATCAATAAACTATTGATTAAAAAATTGTACATCTATAAATATATAGGAGACTTTCTATAGATATAGATAGATAGATAGATAGATAGATAGTCACTCATCACGATATCTCTGGAACTATAAGACCTAGAGACTTGAAATTTGGCGGGAATATTCCTTTTGCCAAGTAGAGGTCAGCTAAGAACGGATTTTACGAAATTCCACCCACAAGGGGGGTTGCGGGGGTGTAAATGAATAAAAAATTCATATTTTTCAATTATGGCTTTTAATAGTTCAAAACTTGATCAGAATGTTTTAAATTACATTTAGAAATTTTTTTAATCTTCGGAGGGTAGAAAGGTGTAGCGAGAAAATGGGAAGGAAATATCGAATATTTACAAATATACCTAAGTGGGGTATCAAATAAAAGAGCATGACGTGTACATTACAAAAATGTTATCCAACGCAAGGAAATGTGGAGGGAGGAATGCAAGTGGGAATGTTGCCCAGCAATGCGGGCGGGTAACAGCTAGTATTATATATTTCTACACAAAATTTATATCATTTATGCTATTAATATTATTTACAACTAAATGGATAACTATTTTTGCGTTTCTGAAGTTGGTAAATTTGATAATTCATGTTCCAGTTTCGTTCCGATTATCGCAGCCAACAAATTACCTGTAGAAAGTATATCCATTGTAACTAAATTTAAATAAAAGAAAATGTGAAAATTACATTATTAGTCCGTTAAATTTTCAACACGTTTCAATAATAATTGTAACTGTAAGTTTTCTAGTATAACTACTGTTTGATAATTAGAAGTAAAATTCCGGTAACTAAACATACAGAACTTAATAAATATTTCATTGTATACTTTTTGTAATTTTTGTAAGAAAATAAAATATCTCTAGGTGAAGGAGATAAGTTAAATGTATCAAAACGATAAAGTAATAATGTTGTTAACTTTTACATAATTGTTAAACTTTTATATTTGAAGAAACTATTATATATTTATATACTAGTTATAGTAAGTCAATAACTTTATAAATTTCTACGAAGTATTATTATTAAAACGAAATGTTGTCTTTTATTTTATTCTTTTTCATTCATCATTTAAGATATAGTTTCTTATGAAACATTTCTCACACGTTTTACTCAAAAATATTACGTGTTTTACTCAAAAATAGTACAGTACAATGGACTGAAAAGTGAAATTAACAAATTATAAAAACCCCCGACAAATGCGATTTATTCCTTGTAAACCGATTTTTGGACAGTTAGCTATAAAATATTCTCAATCAAGTCCAAGGAGCTACAATGCCACTGAGAAACACACAGACAAACAGTTTAAACTTATAACATTCCTTCTTAAATCAATATCAAAGTGATGGTCAAGGACATCAGATGAGATGAAAAGGATACTTAGAGCGCTTCCATTTTTTAGGACAAATTTTTAGAAATATTTTAATTGAAATTGAAATATTTTAGTTGACCTTGTTCTTTTGAATTACCCAATTATTTCACTTATCGAAATGAATTGAGCCAGGTTTCTTTGACCATTCATTTCCATGGTAATTATTTATATGTTAAATTATATGTTATAATCGCCTTTTTTAAGTTTTTTTGGATACGGAATCCTAAGCTCGCACTTGAATCATAAGTGAAAACACTCTCCGTTAAATTACCTCTCAATTGAAATAAAAAAAATTAAAATCGGTTCGTCCGTTTAGGCGCTACGATGTCACATACAGACACACACACACAGATACAAACACATAGTGGTCAAACTAATAACACCCTATTTTTAGTTCAGGGGTTAAATAATGTACGGATTATTTTCTTAGGATATTTCGAAACAAAGCTGATATCATTTAAAATTTTGTTTATCAATTAACGAATACTTTATAAGTTTTATGTTAAAATTTCGTGTATAGTCTCTGTACGCTTTATGAGAAATTATATCTATATTATAAACTTTTTTACCCACTGTATGGAAGAATGGTAATAAATGCTGCTATTAAATTTATTATTGCATTTAAAAACGTTACTACTTACATAGAAAACTATCTTATGAATATTGTTTTAGTCTTGAGTTTCATCATACCGAAATAAAGAAACAGAAAATTACTTTTTCTGTAAAATTATCTACTAATTTTAAATAAGTGTGTACAAAACTGAAAAATAGGATTATTCCAATTTCGGTTTATTATCTTAAAAAATGTGACCCATGTATCTGTATGACTGTGCAAAATTTCAAATCGTTATTCCTATAAAGAACGAAAATATGAGTCTTCATCTTAAATGCAACGCACTGTATATACGAATTGTACTTCCAATAGTCAAAACGGTGTGCCTGCAGCTTGTCCGCAAAATTATGAAAACGTTCGAGACCATTTATCTCTCTAGAGGATCAAATGAAATTTATATATTTTTCTTGCAGGCTTTTAACTTCTAAATAAATCCCTGCCATAATTGTGTTGGCTTTTTAAACTCTTGTAATATTATACAAATAATGCAAACGCTGACATTCAAAACTTTCTATACAGAGCATTTAAACAATTAACACATTCAATTGTTTCTTTTCACTTGTTTTCACAGCTAGTCTATGGTCTTCCGTTGATAATAAGACAGGATTTAAGCCCTACCGGTGAATGGGTGCAAGCAGTTTCAGTTATGCAGTGGGTTGTTTTTAGAAACTTTAAAACGATTCCATTCTAACACAAATTTACTCTAAGGAGGATCCCTCACCAGGATTGGAAAAAAAAAATTAGTAGAAAATGATCCAAATTTTTAGTATGTTGTAGTTAACGATACATATTATTAAATCAAAAAAAAATTTGGGTTTCTTATCGATCAATTACTTAAGAGAGTAATTAATTAATTAAAAATACACTAAATAACATAGCATGATATGAGGATGGTATGTTATTTAGTATATTTTAATTAATAAAAACTCTCTTAATTGATCGATAAGATACCCAAAATTTTTTTTGATTTAATAATATGTATCGTTAACTACAACATACTAAAAATTTGGATCATTTTCTACTAATTTATTTTTTTCTATTACTGGTGAGGGATCCTCCTTAATCTAGATAAAAATCTTGATTATTTACCGTTAGAATAAATTTTGGACGTAAATCAGTTACTTGAATAAAATAATTTTTATGATAAATTATGACGTTTATATCTTTTATTTTAAAATATTTTCCGCAAAGATTTTCACATGATGAATACAAAAGAAAATATAAAAAATAAATTCGATGCTATCTATAACAGAAAATATTGTGAGAAATTAGGAAAACTATAATATAATACCACCACGTCCATTAAGATATTGATTGCGTTAGAGATAAACGTATAAACACGAATGAGAAAAACATTGGCTGCTTGCTGAAACTCGCCCAACTTTAAATTAATGATTCTGCTTTGATTGTTAAAATGACCCATATTTTTGTTGTATTTCGTATTATTTATTAACAATTTTATAGTCTTCGTTCGTCTTTGTGTAAAATGTGTTCGAATGTTATGTTTGAACTATATTGTGCTCCCACAACATTTGGCAGTTGTGATAGCGTAATTAGCCTTGAACGAAAGATGGCATTATATTTATTGTATGTATAATATTTATAAATAATTATAAATATGAAATTTACGATTTTTAAAAACCCCCGACAAATGCATTTTTTTCTTTATAACTCTATTGAAACTGAATATATTTTTTAATAAAAAAAAGTCTTAATCGGTTTTCAGATTTGGAGGTACGATGCCACAGGCCGACTTTGATGGCTATAGGCGTTCATAAAATCACTTCATTGCTCCATTTCCGTGTGTCTGTCTATAAATATTCTGTAAAATAAATATTTTTGCGTCCTATTAAAAATTACATTGAATTGAAAATCAATTAACAATAGTGAAGTGACTTAAAAAATTATTAAAAAGCTGTACACACGTACCTATACAGGGTTATTTCGATAAGTGTCTGTGGCTAAAGAAATTTATTTTTTAAATCAAAACATTGTAAAAAGTTAATGTGAACATTGGACCGTATACATTTTCGGTTCTTAAAAAAATGTGACGAATCCCTTAGGTTTTTCAAGTAATGCTCTTTCTCTACTCACATGACGTAATAAAACAAACGATTCCGCAATCAATACTGTCTATATTATAGTTTATACTCCGTTAATGAATAAATAATTACAACCGTAAATGCAGTTTTCATAACATTCTACATTAAGTTTTTTTTTTTATAATCTAAACAGTAAAACAGTTTATAAAATAAAATATTTTATATAGCGACATAATAAAGCTACTAAAAATTATGAATTTTATAGCTTGCGTTGTTGTCATACATGTAGATACAATTTTACCTCTATGTGCACAGTCTATAGGTTATATTTTCCTTAAAAATTTTCCTGATTTTTTAAGGGATTTTGAATCCAAAATATCATTTTTAGTCATTCGTTTGATTGGGTATATACACCTAATAAAATTCCAAATTCCAATTTCAAACATAGGCAATGTAAAAAGACACAGAATGGAGAAAAGAACAAATTCCGTTCGCGGTATGCCTAGGCTAGCGGGTTCAATTCCCATCGCCACAACAAAAATCAATTTCTTTAATAGTTGTGATGGACTGGTGTAGTGCAAGGTATATGCAAAATGAGGGTGTACTGAGCCTCTGGAAATAATTGAATAGCTGATAAATGAAATTATCAGCGGAAAAGGTGGTAAAACACATATGTGTTATGACAATGGGCTCTATAGGTTAAGTTGGCTCTATTCGCACCGTGCTTGAGTTTCATTGGAGGCGTTTCCATGGTAACAATACACTACTTTAATTTTAGAATTGTATGGATGCATATATAATTGTATGGATTGCATTCGTGACTTACATTGAAATTTAATATTATTGTCTCGCAAATTTAAATAAATAATTATGATAATTTACATTTGAAAAATAATATTTGTGTAAAATGATTTTTATTTTCACAATTTTTAATGCATTAAGTTTAATTAATTAGTATTTTTTAATAATTTTATTTTGACATTTTCTATAACATTAATATGTAAAGAATTGCAAATTAGTCATAACAGCCTCAATTTTTCACTGGAAGCGCTAGCATCGATTTTATTGTCCCTACCATGACTACGCACACAACGAATAGCCACACAACATGCAACCATCCAACCATTGACATCAGTTCTTGATAAGTGTGCGAAGTTTCAATTCAAGTCGACGTACTGTAGTAAGTGAAAATCACGTTCAAAGATTCCGTTACATAGATATATACCAAGCTAATAAAATCATGTTAAAAAAGCTAAAAATTGTTCAAAAAAGATACTTTTTACTTTTTGATATTGATAGTCTCTTAAGATTTGAAAACTAAATTTACTCCGGAAGTTTCTGGTTTTTAAATAAAATCCACAGTTTCTTGAAGGTGGTGACAATAGTTCAAAAAGCTTTTTTTTTCTGATCACGTTTTTTTTTATTAAATCAGGTGATCTACTCTACGTTGTATGTATATAGAAGTTGTTTAGCGTTCGAATCAGATTATTTATAAGTATGTTTTTTTTGTACACGTAAGGAATATAATAACTATATTATACATAAAATAATGATGAAAAAGAACAAAATTACCTCATATGATTACTCGTAATGATCCTTTACCATCACAAAATATAAGTATTTAGTCATTGCATGAGTGCGATAAACATAATTTGGACATCTAATTATTGTAGACTTCGATAAAATAAACAGTTGTTACAATCTCTTAGTATGTCTAAAGTAAATTTCTTTCTGGAAAAAACCTAATAAACTCTTCCAAGAAATGCTTTGTTACATTTTTTTGGTCATAAAGACATATATTTTGTCAATTTTGTACCCGTTAACGGAAGTAAATTTTGTACATGTTTTGCTCATATTATGTTATATAATTTACAAAGGGTGTGTATTTCACATTTCCTTCTGTGCTGATGTACTGAGCAAAAGATTTTGTCCTAAATTTGAAAAATTCAAATTTACTCTGAAAACATTGGAGCAAATAGAGAATGACATCACGAATAGAGAATTTCTTGAATGACATGACGAATTTGCATTCAACCATTTTTGTATATGAACTTATAGCAGTTGTGACCAACGGTTGTTGAAATGTAATATTGTTAACATAGTGATTCAAATGTCGTGACGTAATGTGTTTGTGTTTTGTTATTTACGAAACATGATTAATCATTAGAAACTTTTATCCGATTTATTCTAAGCGGATATAAAATATATTGTCAGATCTTCTTTGAATTATTAATTTAAGTGTTAATAAAGTATTAAACTAAAAGCTAATGTGAATGTTACGTGAAAACTTAAAATTTTAATATTCTTCAATTCCATGCTAACATTGCACATTCATAGAAATGAATTTTAATGTCGGTAGATAACGAGATTGAAAGAGATCCTGGGAAGTTATATACATCCAGAACCCAAATTCTATCATTTAAAACATTCTTTTAATATTTTATTTCTATTACGGTTCGAATGATCAAATGTCATTCCAGCATTTCGCCTACAAAAAATGTTTATTGCTTAAATTATTATAAATTAATTGGAATCGATATATGGGACTGCTTATATTTGGTTGCTTTAAAAAACTCATCATCGAGATATTGATAAGTAATGAACGACCTAATTATATCGTATGTTAATTTAATCATATTGCGTATGATAATGGACTTAACCAAAATTACAATACACTATCATTAATCATTTTTTGAATGTCACATACATATATATATTTATTTACCTTCTTTCACACACATTTCGATTTAAATTTTCTCTATTTGCTTATCATTTATATTTCATGTCTTTACTAAACTATTTTAGATAATCTATAGATCATGATAAATTAATACTAATTTTAAATGACATTTTTATTAATTACATATCATTATTGCTTTTTGTGTGAATGAAGATCTATGAAGCTGATTTAAAAAATTTGTTTGTAAAGTCCTGCCACGGAAAATGGATGAAAAAACTTGTATGAAAACTCTCAAATGAATACAAGGGGCTTGAAAAGAATAAATATATGCTAAAAACAATTTAAGTTATCTCTGACACACAACCAGGTCTGATTGATTAGTTTGTTGTCTGACTCTTAGCCGTTTGAATATCATAACCTCTTTTATGGTTTTTGAATTCTCGAAACATAGATAAGAACACTATCGATCAGGTTACCTTCCAAACAATCAAAAATCAATATAGGTTTATCTGGTGCTACGACGCCACATACAGACACATAGATATTCAGATACGTTAAATAATACCAGCCTCTTCTAAATCGAGGGTTAAAAAAGAAATTTAATCCCTGAAAGTCATATGGGAAATTATAAACTGAGAATCGAGTAGAAAAAAACCAAATTTTAGGAAAATAAACTTAAAGATTTATTTTTTTTCTGGTTTTTTAAAAGTATTTTATTATGATTACCGAGAAAATACATTATTAAGTTTTTGTTCAAATACTAAATTTTCTAAGAATTTCTTGGAATATATTTATCTTAACTTGAATATATAATGAATGTATTTACGATATACACACGTAATATATAAGAACTCATTAATATACATACTATTCAATACTTAGAATTTGAAATACAGGAGATATAAATTCGTGGAGATTTACTTTATACTACAGAGAATTATTTTCTGCATAAAATTTCTTCAGGAATCTGCGGATTAGGCAAAAGTAAGTTTATGTTAGGTTGAGGGTCTCGTACGACGACACTCACTCGGAGACCTAAGGTTGTTTGTCTAGAACCACAGGTTTTCAAATTTATTTCATCTACGGGCCCCTTCGTGCATCAAAGCGTTTTATTTCAAGGTGGTGTTTTCGTCCACTTTGAGAAAGACTGGTGTAGAGTTTTCAGTAGTTATTACAGCTCTTCATTTATTTTGAGAGGTTGAGTTCACCTCTTCCCATGCACTACATCAGCCGCCATCAACTATATAAATTTATTTCTGTTGTGACGGTGGGAATGACACCCCACACTCTCGGAATAATATCGCGTCTGGTATCTGTTTAGCAAAGAACAACTGAGCCACTAAGGTTAGGAAAGTATATAAAACGACTGTAACGATAATAATAAGTTTAAAAATTGGAACTAGATTCTCACCCATCAAGATTATGATTATTAATCAGAAACATGACCGTTAGATTTTCCACTAGTCAACTTTAAAGACCTTTTTGTATGTGTCTATGGCTTCCGTTTTTATTTTTATTTTTAATTCTTGTATGTGCGAATGTGTGTTAATGGATCGACACCACCTACCAAACTAAAAACACTAAATATATATTATATATAGAATTTTCCAACAACCAGAATCCACATTTGAAACGTTCTCTATCGAGAGTATACCGTAAATGTATACACTTATCGTAGTTGAGCTTGTGTAAAACACACAATGGAATCCGTTCATATCAAGATTCAAACGGTAAGTTTACACATACATTCCTTTATTAGAGTAGGAAATATAATGAAATTAACACACTCATAAAAATACAAATTATGTTGTTAATGCCAAACCATTCTTGCCATGAAAAATGGTTTAGGTGGAGTAAAATTACCTTTTTTTTTATTTAATACTGATTTGATCACTTAATTAAGGGTTAGAGTTTTTGTGTTATTATTTTATTGTTATTTTATTTATTTTTTATATTTTTTCAAATTTATTTAAATTAAAAACAAATACGAGTTAAAAGAATATTAACTTTTATGATAGTAATCGAAACAAAATTTTATATTAGAATTTCATTAAAGCAACATTTAGAGCTTTAATTTTGAAAAGACAATAAAACAGAGAAATCTAGGCAAAATATTATACCCAAATAGTTATACGTAAACCATATAATAATTGCAGTTTGTGATATAAACAATAAAAGTTATACATAGAGCCGAAAATTTTATTATGGAAATTTGTGATTTATATATCTTGTCACTGAATTTTACTGTATAGTCAAAATGTGATAATTATAGCGCACTCTATATAAAAATTATTGTATACATCATTTCATTATTATACTATAATTTTATTTAGTAAAACTAGTTAGCGCCAAATATTCATATTAAATTTATTATATATGAACAAATTTCTCCGGAAATTCTCCTTCAGAATATATGCTTCAGTTAAATAATTAATACTTACTTGTTATTCATTATGAAATTTATCTGACGTTTCAAACGTCAAATTAATTTGTCATTTAATCCCCGCTAAGGCCATCTTGATTTTTTCTTATATATTATTACTCTAACAAGTTTTTTTTCTGTCCTACACTAATCTTCCTTATTCCTAAATCAAATTCCATGATTCAACCCTCATCTTTAAGCTAATTACGTCTAGGTTAGAAGAAAAATATACTCACTGTCAAAAAATGTACCGCTTCGGAAAAAACCCGCTAGACAAATAAATTGAACGACAAAATATCATAAATTTAAATAATAAATTTATTAGGCAAACTTGTTAGTTCTTACAGATGCTCTCTTAATATTCTAGCCATATAATTAATATACTTATGTTCTCCTAATATTAATTGAAGAACTTTTGATTTTTTCACCACTTTTCTACGAAATTTGTTGTTCTTGAATTTTAGCCACGGGTTGCGGTAACTACGGGAGCAGAATTCCTCACCGATCAAGCTAGTTAACTACTAATTATTTAAGTGAAGCAATTGTATATTCTGAAACAGCATTTCAGGAGCAATTTTTTGATACATAATTTTTTTTTTCAAATATTAATATTTGGCGCTGACTAGTTTACGGTCATATAAGTGCAATGTATTTTGTTTCTAATAAGTAATATAATATTATTAAATTGTAGAAACCATTACCGAAATACTAAATGAGTACATTTGACATTTGATATCAATTTAATTAGGTTAATTGGTTGCATTTGTAGTATTTAATGTATGCATCTATCAACAAATAATATTATTATATGAAACTGGGAGATGGTAACCGAATTCACTCGACCACTTTCTTGCTCTGAGAGATTCTGAGAATAAAAAAAAAAGAAATGACAAGAAATGAAATCAAACAGTTGATTGAGTTAATTATTGAAATACCCTGTATGGAAAATGTTGAACGTCAGTGCTTACACAATTTTTATATATACCATGTATATATGAAATATGCATAGTAAAAAAATCTGTAAGCACGATAACTAAAAAACGAGCTCAAGCTGAAATTTGTGCAACGTGCTCAGGACATAAAAAGTGAGGTCGAGTTCGTAAAAAGGCAACATAAGTCAATTGGATCCATCTTGTAAACCGTTAGAGATATAACAAAAGTTTAAACATAAAAATGTTCTTTATAAAATAATAAACAACTTTTGTTTGAAACATTTTTTCGTAAACAACAACCTTGATCTATGTTGTTGATATACCACATTTTACTTTCTGTAACTTCACCAAATTGATATTCTTTTTTCTATCGGAACATTGTATAAGGAACATTTACACATCGGCAGCGATTTGCAACTTTGTTTCTCATGGGAAAATAGCTTAATTTTCAAATACCATTGGATATTTAATATCATTGAAAACGAATTTATTAAAATATCAATGTTTGAAATAATTATCTTCTCCGATGTTAGAAACAAGAAAACAAATTAAAATAATATTTTCATTACAAAATAAATGTTAGGTAATACAGCAATAACATGAAATTATTATTTTTAATCAATATTTAAATTAAAAAAGGAACGGTTTTACAATAATAAAAAATTAAATATTATCATTTTTATAGTAGATTTAATGGAAAGATAAAGGCTATAGTAACCTACTTATTTTAGTTGGTGAATAAATTCACCTTTTCAAATGTTCTTTATCAAACAATTTTATTAACTTAAGTAAACATTGAATCATCCAAATTAATAAAAATTTAAATAAACAATTGAAAACAAAAAAATAAATAAAGTTAAAATAAAAAGTCCAAGCTGATTTAATTGTGCATCTTTTCATTTTTCGTCTTTTTCAATCAAATGAAAAGTGTAAACCGTTAGATATAGAACAAAAGTTTAAATCTAAAATTTAATCCTTATAAAAAAATTAACAACTTTTGATCAATGTTGTTGAAATTCATAAACTAACTATGTGGTCCCATTTTTAGAACTTTTTGTAGAATTCGTAGCGTTATTTAAGTTTTTCCAATTTGTTAAATTTCGCATTTTTCAGTTTTTAGCACTCGAATCTAAATTCCATATTACTTTTTCTCTTCTCTGTGTAATTGAGGTATGTTTTATTGACTGTACTATGTACAGAAAATTAAAAATCTTCCTTATTTTTAATATTTAATTAACCGTATTATATACCTAACAACATCACATTTGCTGGCACCTTACCCATCTCTACGAACAATATTTTAATAACATTTATGTCAGTTTATTAGGGCGTTTTTATTATTTACTCATGCTGCACATTTCGACATACGAGTACAAAACATTTTATCGAAACTTTATGTTTGAACTATCTGATTATCAGGGAGAATTGGAATATAAAGAAACGTGATGGCGACTTGAAATAAAGTCTCTTTAATTTCATCACTTTTTAGGAGTGAAAATTCAGAAGGGACTTTCCACCTCAATTCAATGTTCTTCTAGCAATTCAAATAAAACAGAGCCTAGACTAATAAGTTTTGAGCCTAGACTACTAAGTTTCTGATGAAAAAACGTTATTTTAAGTGACTCTTCAACATAAATATATAATGTTTGTGAAAATATCATAACAATATGTCTACTTTCAAGAACAGATACGGCTTGTAGTATCGACATTGAAACTGATGACGAGGTTCGATATTTTATATAAAATTGAAAATTTTATTCATGAGGTGAGAACCCATTGTACTTACGACAGATATTGAAACCAGACATAAAATATATCATATATTTGTAAATAGTTTTTGAAACAAGTTTCCATTCGGAAATATGAATACGTTTGCGTACTGCTGATGTTGTACAGTCTTTATGTGATCCAATAAAATTCTGATCCAAAATTTTGAACCCCCTTGGTTAAATTAAAAAAGTGTTAGTGATTATGGAATTATACCTACCTATATATTATGGATTGGGTTTTATAAAATTGAAACTTTCGCTAAAAATTAGGGCTTTAAATAAGAATCTGCAATATGTTCACCAAAGGTAAACATAAAGATTTCTGTTTTATAATTAACTCGTTTTGTGCCCGGGTGGAATTTTATAATTGTTTTTAAACTAAGTTCCCGCTGAGCTAGAGACTTGAAATTTGGATCATAGCTCAGAAGTGCATGACAATACATTCACACAAGAAATAAAAAAAAAATTTTGATTTACCTTGTTACTATAACGGACTAAAAAGTATAAAATAATAAATAGCTATTCAAATAGTTGCAACATATGGAAATAAAGCGTGTGTAGTGTCTGTTGCATGCGCCCCATGTTTATTGTTTCCAATATTACAACTATTTTAATAGCTATTTATTATTTTATACTTATTAGTCCATTATAAAAACATAGTAATTTAAATATATATTTTTTTACAATGATTTTTAGGTTGTAATTTTCGTAGAAATCCGGAATATTTATACTCTTGTCCGGAGACCGGCGGGACATCTCAAAACAGGTGACTGGCCCAAAACCTTTATCAAATGTAAAAAGATTTCAATGCTATTATTCATTAACGTTCATACGTTCATTTTTTTTGTACTTCGAGTCCTTACGTCGTATACTGATACTTCTACTGATAGATACACGACAGACATCGCCATAATGATCTAGTACATACATACATAAATACGTATGTTGATATTATTTTCACATCTAGGTGTTGTTGGACAGTTTTTTTCCTATATAGTGAAGTAAATGGTAGGTAGAGCCAAGTATAATAATAAATATAAATGTTCAAGTATATGGCATAGAAATACGATCACCGTATGAGGTATACATTCGATGGTTGGTTGGTGAAAACCGTGTACGTCATCAGGTCGTCATGAAAAGTGCTGATCGTGATATTCCATTCACAGAGGCTTGAAGTTCTGTCATATTGAGAGATCGCCTCTTGTTGCACACGTGAGCATATATTATACGTATGGTATACATACTTTGTATCATAAAAGTAACGGAACAATAACCTACATAGCAGCGTTTTTTTTGAAAAATATTTATAATAATTTAGTGAATTTAACACATTTGTGATGACCCTAGTAGCTCAGTTGGTTAAAGTATAACCAGATGAGTACGCGGTATTCCTAGGGTAACGGGTACGATTCCGCTGTCACAACAAAAATAAATTAAAATAATGATTGTGATAGGCTGGTGAAGTGCATGGTATATGCATGTAAGAGGTGTATTCAGCCATCAAAATAATTAATCAAACGAAATAATCAGCGAAAAAGATGGTAAAACACGTTTATGGTGTCCAGAGTCAAAATAACGCAACTGATATATATTTGTAATTTTTTTGTAATCCGAAAAGTTACGGCAAAAATCGAATACCAAATTTGCACGTCGACTAATGTGCCTAGATAATTTGATTATAAACTTAAAATCCCCTTTTGTAAATTGGCAAAGGAACCATTTTTACGTTGAAATATGCTTCAATGTTAGGGAAAGATAAAAGTTAAGATCACCGTTAGATTCCTCATTGAAAATTATTTAAAAGATGTTTATATAGAAATGTTTCGTTAGAAATGTTATGTCATTTACAGAAATCGTCATACAAACATGAGAGTTTGGAATTTCGAAATTGACCTTCATGGGGTCTACCACGTTTACTTCGAGTCCACACAAATATGCTGACTGAATAAACTATTTTGATTACATTTGAACAAGATATTTTTCATAAAAATACTGCTCTGAAAAACTTAGATCGTCCCGTTACTTTTATGATACCCGATATACTATCAATATTACATGATATGTATATATGCTCGATAAAATTGTCCATTATTTATGACCTACATTCGTGTGATAAATATGCATATTTATATTGGTTCTCAATAGAAACCGATTAAAATAATCCCTTTCACATTGTCTTATTGTAATTAAATATTTTGATTGTTTGGATGAAAATAAATTTATTTCACATTTTGGAAAATTAATTTACAATAAATTTTATATCAACTTCGTGATGAAAAACTATGATATGTTATTTCATTTGACATGAAGCTGATTTACTAATAACCTAATTATGCTAATTTGCTAACCTAATAACCAACAATTTTATTACTTGTTCGCGACACGTCTTTATTTATATGAGTTCATTAAATATTTGATTTTATGTTGTTCTTTGTTTTATTTTCCATCACCCAATTCTCATGTTGTTTTTGAAAAACTCGATATTGCTTTAATTTTTAACCCCCGAAAAAAGAGGTGTTATAAATTTGACCGCTATGTGGCATCCTAGCGCCTTAACGGATGCACCGATTTTAATTTCTTTGGTTTCGTTTGAAAGGTATTTTAACGGATAGTGTTCTTAGCTATGTTTTAAATGCAAGTTTAGAGTTCGGTACCCGAAAAAAAAACAAAATAACTGGCGACGAATTGTGATATTTAATGGGCAATTAATTAGCAATTTAATCATTGCACGAAAAATTTCTAGAAAAAACTGGACCCTCATTTTTTAAAAAGAATTGTTTGTGCATTTCGTGTAATTCAAATATTAAAAGCACCCTCTTCGTTGCTGCTTTAAACTTTCATGTGCAATCGACTGTAATCTTAAATAGAAGCAAAGTTCAATCAAATCTTTTTGAGTTAGGGGTCAGCTTATGCACATGCGTTATTCTAATAACCACAAAGGCACTCTTTTTAGTTACATTGCGCTGTTACGTCGTTAAAACAGGACAAAAAAGCTAAAAGATTTATATAGATAGTAGATTCACTACTTTCTAGTTATCATACTAAGTATTATTACTGTCTTGCAAATTGTATCATCAGAATATGATTTGATCAGTAAAAGTATTCATTCCGTTTTCTTTATACGCCAAAAGTGAAATAGACTTTTTTAAACACTTGAAACTTTTGTATGAAACATTTTTCAAAAAAAAAAAATGCTTTTTTGGAATGTTCTTTGATCATTCTGGTTCTTTTGTGACACCCGATTTATTGCAGAGGTAAAAAAGTCTATTTGAAAAGAAACATAAATTTTCTATCAAAGTGAATTGACGACATTTTAATATTTTTAATAATTTATATATATAGGATTTCATTTTTTTCTGTGCATGTATGTTTGTATATATCTTTCAACATATAAAACACAGTATGAGAATCAATTTTTATACCATGCTATATGAAATATACATAGTATATTAAGTTTAGTCCCAAGTTTGTAACGCTCAAAAATAATGATGCTAGGAAAAAAATTTTGTCATAGGTGTTCATAGAATCACCTAATTAGTCCATTTCCGGTTGTCCGTCCGTCCGTCCGTCCGTCCGTCCGTCTGTGGACACGATAACTCAAAAACGAAAAAAGATATCGAACTGAAATTTTTACAGCGTACTCAGGACGTAAAAAGTGAGGTCAAGTTCGTAAATGAGCATCATAGGTCAATTGGGTCTTGGGTCCGTAGGGCCCATTTTGTAAACCGTTAGAGATAGAACAAAAGTTTAAATGTAAAAAATGTTCCTTATAAAAAAATAAAAAACTTTTGTTTGAAACTTTTTTTTGTAAACATCACTGTTTACCCACGAGAGCGTTAATTAGGTGCAAATTTTATAGTATGTATTTAATATAGGAATATCAGTTGTGGGCGTGTCTATTTAAAAGTAAATATCTTTTGTTATTTACGTGACGTCAAAAAAACAAACGAATGCGCATCAACACTGTCTATACATTTTTGTATGTGTTATGTGATAAAGAAATCAACACTGACTATGCATGGTATTTCAACAATTAACTCAGTCAATTGTTTCTTTTCACTTGTTTTATTACTATTTTTGTTACAATATAAAGATTTCGTAATGCCATTATATTTGATAAATAATAATAAAAAAAAAGTACATAGTATTTTATTTTTTATAAGAAAATAAAATATATGACAAGACCGACGAAATATATAAAAATATTTGACAAAAATGATAAAAATGGTTCATATATTACATTTCAGAGATGGATGAAATAAACTATGCGTAGCCATAACATATATCAAACATCTTTGAACATAAATATATACTTAAATTGAAAAGTAAAACGGACGCACCTAAAATTATTTATGGCTACAAGCTACTCAAAGGTTAAACGCATCTATTTTTTTTTTTTTACTTTACGTTTTACTGTTAAAGTAGTATTATATCTTTATTCTTCAACAAGTTTCACGTCGCGACAAATTAGACCCATTAACCAGACCATTACTATGACCCACTATGTGAGGAGAAGCTAGGCTATTCAGTGCAATTATTGTGGCTTTTGGAAATTTTAAATGCACGTGAAAAAGTCATATTTAGACCCCGAAATACGTAAAAGTACTCTTGAGAAGTTCCTTTACAAACTTTGATATCTAGACATTTGTTGTTCATAGTTGCTTGATCGTTAAAAAGAAGAAGTTATCTACAAATTTTTAAATAAATAAAAAATTGTCATCTATCCCTGCTTCATAAAAATTTTAACTGATAAATAAATAAATATATCAATTTAAAACCTGTATCTAAAAAAAGACGTTTTCTCCGCCATAACTCTATTTTGAAATTTTCATTATTTATCGTTAAAACCTGGATTATTTGATAATATTTTTATTTGATAATAACATCCTGCTTATTTGAGATTTTTGTTTTTCGAAATAGTTTAATTTCTCATTTTTAATTCCCGGTTAAAGATAGAGGTGTTAAATGAGTCTGTATACCTGTTTGTGCCTGTCTTTGCGTGGTAGCTCCAAAAAGGATTAACCGATTTTGAATGTTTTTGTTTGTTTGAACGGTGATTTGATCAGTGTAGTTTTGTTTCAAGTGCGAGTTTAGGGTTCTGCACCCGTTAGAACTAGAAAACAGGTGATAATTTTCTAGCAAGGAGCAATCTCGAACAAATTACCTTTCAAACAAACAAAATCAAAATTGGTTTATCCATTTTGGAACTATTATGCCACAGACTTAATGATTTCCTTGAAACATAGCTAGAAACACTCTCAAATTATCTTTCAAACAAAAACAAAAAATCAAAACTCTTTCATCCATTTTGGAGCTACGATGTCAAAGACGAATCGGTCAGATCTGATTTTGTGTCGGGGGTTTCTTTAACTTTTTAATTTATGTGTTATTTATTTTATGGCTGTCCAAAGAAAGGCTTTTATGTATATTTATCAAATAATTAACATTTACGTAAAAACAACAAGAAGATTTTCTGTATGACCTGTTATAATCCTATTTTAAACTGAAGTGTAAATAGATGTATGAAAGTCTTTTCTAATTCTATTAACAAGAAAGACAAAATGTTTTATGGTTAGACAATATACTTTTATATACGTTATAATAATATAAGAATTATAAAAGATTTTCAAATAAAAAGGGCGTAGTAAAACATGAATAATATTGTAGTTGTATTTGAAGAGTGGTGTTTAAAACATAAATGAGGATTGTGATCACGTCTTTTATCCATAATTAATTCGTATTTAAATTTTCCTATGTGAGAGTAGGTATAAAACTTGACTATGACTGTATATAAATAAATATAACCCTTATATGTATGGTATAAAGTCTTTATTTTATCTATTATATTAAGGGTAAAATTTTATATCCTTGGGAAAATGTTACTTTGAGACAGACAAGTGAAATTTACAAAATTTAAAAAACCCCCGACAAATACGATTTATTCCTTATAAACTGACTGTTCTCAATCAAGTCGGTTCGCCCGTTTAGGGGCTACGATGCAACTGAGAAACACACAGGCGCACAGACAAACACTTTAAACTTATAAAACTCCTTCTTAAATCAATATCAAAGCGATGGTCAAGGACATAAGATGAGATGAAATTGATATTTAGAGAGCTATCATTTTTTGGGCCAAATTTTTTTAAATTTTTTAATTGAAATTGAAATATTTGGGTTGAGGTTGTTCTTTTGATTTATTGTTTTGAATTACCTAATTATTTTACCATTTCACTTTTCAAAATGAATTGAGCCAGGTTTATTTAACCATTCATTTCCAAAACAATTATTTATATTTTAAAATTATACGTCATGCCTTTTCCAAACAGAATCGATTTTGAAGATCACTCTCCGATAAATTACATTTCAAATGAAACAAAAAAAATCGGTTCAAGCGTTTAAGCGCTACGATGCCACAGACAGACACACACTCAGATTCATAGCTGTCAAAAATAAAAATAAAATTTTTTTCATTGCAACATTTGTTCTTGCTTTTACATTTAGTTCCCTGAATTCGTTAAAGGACCCCTGACCAAGGTATATGGGAAATGGGTTTCGATCAAATGTCGCCAGAAGATGACAAAATATTTTTCTTGTGATTCTGAAAGCGATGACGATGGGTAAGAGTACATACATATGATGGTCTCTAAAGTAAACTGTAAATATTACATTTTGAAGAGAGTGCCTTCGGTGAGAGTTGGTGTAGGGTGGTCCTAGGTAAATTAAAACCTTGTGTCATGTATTATGCATAGTGAATGAAAAATCTAATTTTTTTTCGATAGAAGTTGACAAAATCCTCAAACACCAAAGTATGTAGGAATAATAGTGCTATGAAAAGACGCTATTTCTACTATTATATTAAAAAAACATACATTATTGTAAAATTTAATATTCGGTACTACATTCTCCCCTATTATATTCTGGAGATATTTTTTACTAAAAAATAAATAAAATTTTCATCTCTTTAAAACTTACGTTTTATGTTTCTTTTCTATTCTTGTAGAGCACCGACAAATTGCTTTTTACTTCCATGTACCAAAAGTATTGTAATCGCGGAAATAATGCGAATAAAAATTATCAGAGAAGGTTAAAACTTTTGTTTGAAGGAATTTTTTCCAAGATTTAAAATAATTGAAATTCATACAGGGATACTTATTCGTCAAATTTATATAAATTTGTTTACACTACAAATTTTTCGGGTAAGAAACTCTAAGCTCGTACTTGAAACATATCTTAAAACACTCTCTATTATATAACATTTTTTTATCGCAAATTTTTTAGTTTTTAAAGTTGCGGAACCCTAAATACGCACTTGAAACATAGCTGAGAACACTCTCCATTAAATTACCTTTCAAACAAAATCAAAAAAAATCACAATCGGTTCATACGTTTAGGCGCAACGATGCCACAGACAGACAGATAGACACGCACACACACGTAGTGGCCAAACTTAAAAGGCCCCTTTTTTTAGGTTGGGGGTTAAAAATAGTTATGAAAACCTTTCAATAGACACCTGTGATAAGAGCGTTTAAAATTCAATAAAATTTCATAAAAAATAAGCCTAATCTGGTTATCAGATGGCTGAAATTCAGCCTTTTACCGTCTCTTAAAGCATAACTGATTCGGTGTCTAAAAAGAAAAGTATTAAGATTTATTACAGATTTCATTAAATTCATTCTTTTTTTACATCTAGAAAAACCACAGCCACAGGGATTACAAAAATTAAAGAAGTTTAGAAGTTTATTAAAAATTAATTTTTAATATGACTTTGGAGGGTCAAAACCCTTAGTCAGTAGCATAAAAGGAAATAAATAAGAATAAAACATATTTGTTATCATTAATATGAATAATATCTTCAAAATTTGATTGCATGTTTTACTGGAAATAATATTCAATCAACATATTTACATGCAATATTTTCGCGTCACCATTTTTTTTACACGACATTACGGTTGTATTAAGTTATAAAACTTCTATAAAATACAAATTTATTGTTTTAAAAAGCATGTTTGACGTCACGGACTTTTAAATACCCTATTATTTAAGATACTTATCAATAAACACACGCACACTAATAAGTTAATGATATTTTATGCTTTCATGTTTTTAAAATGCAAGTGTATTTATTTTATGGGTTTATAATCCTTAAAATTTCAAAAATCCTAAAAAAGGTACTTACCAAGACAAGCTTACACTAGTAGTAATTTTATTACAGACTAACAGATACCCGCCCGCTTTGCTGGCAGTTTCTCCTTTAGCCTATCACGTTACAGCCCTCACTGATCCGCCCTTTTGTTCACAATTTTATGGATTTTCATTTTTTTGAAAAGTTTTTCCCATGATACTCGCTGACATTGTAGCTTTCTATAGGTCCAATCAATAAATTAACCTGATTTCCATCCACCGAGCTTCATGAAATTACAAAAACAAAAATGTTTTTTCCGATTTTTTCGATTTTATCAAAGGCGAACCCCTTAAAAAAATTGCAAAAAAATCGAGAACTTTCTTTATCTCTAATTTCGATAAAACTCAGTATATAAGGTAATTTTGACCCATAAAGTGCAAAAATCGGTTTTATTTGATGGCTGGTCTAATAGTTTTTGAGATACGGACTAAAATCGATCAAAATATTGAGATATCTCAGAAACTCGGCATCCAATCATTAAATTAACCTGATTTTTATACTTTTTGGATCAAAATTACCCCATTCTCGATGTTTTTAAAGGGGCACCCCTTAAAAAAACATTCAAATAGTTATGTTTCCTATGTATGTGTCTCTAGGCATGGTAAGGTAAGTAAGCTCACAAGGAATGATATTTTCATGATTTTTTTCAGCCATTTGGAGGATAGTAACTTTCGGAATAAAGCAAATATATTGTTAATTGTGGCTCGTATGTCGAATGTATGGAAATGAACTTTTTTAACTTTTTGTACCACCTATGTTTCAAAGTTTTTAACTGTAGAAGGAGCCAAAAAATTTAAAGAAATTGAAAAAATTAAAAAAATCATTTTCAATCTTTGCCAACCAACAAACTCATAGAGATTTTGTTTTGTATTTGGCTCCCGGTTAAAAGGTTTTATACATGTTTAAACCTATATTCGGGGTATTTTGTGTTTTTAGGATACAATTTTTCAAATTATATCTTTAGGTTGTCGGGGTTATATTTAAAATATAATCCTTTTACAATAAGCATATTTAGTTTTTACTCTATACCAATTAAAACATTAATTAGTAATAAGGCACGATTTCATTTAATTACTATATTGCTAGATTCTTAACATTTTAATTTTATTTAATGTAGAAGTTACGAATATACGAAAACTTAAAAGATTTGATTCAACTACAATTTGTAATTAAATGTGAAAACAGTTCTATATTAAATTACTATCTAAAGTGTTAAATATATTATCTTTTGTTTTTGATTTAAGTTATATTTACATTGGGAAAACAAAATGGTAAAAAGACATCAATATCTGCGCGGTAATGACAAATTTGAGCAATCCAATTAAAAATCAATTATTGGATTAAAATCAATTCGTTAAACTTGGCTGTTGATGTTCTTCTAACAAGTAAACTGCCCCGCAAAAAGTGCCGGAAATAAATTTCTAAGAAATTTTAAACCGGTATTATACCTCGGTGAAAAATGATTGGGTCCGAATGAAATATACAAGGTGTCTTTATAAAGTTGACATATACATTAAACTTTTTTTTCTGAAAGGACCATTTTTGTGTTTTTAGAACAATTTTCTAATTTAAAGTGTTCGTCTAATGTTTGCCCGATATGAATTAGACTGCGGTTTTAATTGAACCAAAAAACAAATTCAAAAAGATGAATGCCTTTGAAATTAAATATTTTTCGTTTGCAGCATTTTGCTAGATGAAACTTAAGCATAAATCAATTTCGTTCTTCTGAAATTTTTTGTCCTGTAATTTTATTCTATCTTCAACTTTTGCAAACTAAGAACTAACTAATTTATCTTGAATTAACTTATTTCACTTTTATGAAAGCAATTTTATCTCGTACAATGATAATATATCGTGTAAATTGAACTTTCATTTGTATTTAAGTAATGAATATACAAGAAATAAACTTTACTTCCATCACCAATAAGACAAACGAATACAAAGTAATAATTTTTTGGTCAATATTATCAAAAAACTTAATTTTGTTACAATTTTTTAATTCTGCTAGTGCAACCAGATAAATGTTAATCCCTTAAGCAAATATATCTCTTCTATTAAGTGTTGCTTTTCTTTTGGCAATTAATTAGAATTGACATGATAGCATTGGATTTGTTTGAGCACACAATAATCTCAAAGAGTTATCTTAAAAAAAAAAAAAAATTAAAGGCGCTGTAAAATTATTAAACTCTATATGATATGTCTTTATCTAACTAATATGTTTAAAAATTGAAATGTTTGATTACAGGATCAGAATTATACAGAACTCTTCCATAATTGATTACATAGAAATACTGTCAGTAATTTAAATACCACGGTTAAATTTATTATATTGAAAAATATTTTGTTTAATCTCACATCCCAGTGAACACAAAATACATATTATTAGTGATAACTGATTTGTATATTAAATTTGATTGCTACATTTTTTGTAGTCTAATAATCCAAAGTAGTGAATGTTTCGTAAAAATAAGATAGAAATGTTGCATAGAACACGTCAAAGAAAGTAACTGCCGAGATTTCAGGTAGTAACGCCGCGTTGTTGCAAGGTGAGCTAAAAAAATTGATTTGCTGTACTATCAACGACGTCAACGACGTCCGAAGGAAGGTTTAATAATTTTAACTAATAATTTAAGTGCAAAGCAAAACTCAATGAATATAATCTAATAAGCAGGGCCAAATTTAGGAGACCAGCGGGATCATGGTTTTCTAGTGTAGTTGTTAGCAAAGTTTGTCAAGTGTAGTTGTAGCTGTCAAATAACCACAGTTGACCGACTATCGTGCTTATGAACGAATCATGCGACTATCATTAATTGACTCTCAATTAAGGTACATGGAATATATTAGTCCAGTTATGGGTATGATGGGTATCAAATATTGTTGCGGTCAAACTTATGACAATGCGCCGAATATGAGTGGCAAATACAACAGTATGCAAGCTGTAATTTTGGAAAAGAGCCCTTTAGCGATATTGGTTCCTTGCTCTACCCATTCATTAAATTTAGAGAATCTCAGCAAAAAATAGTCGAACTTTATTTTTCTTCTGGAGTGCATGTGAGGCCAGACTAGAATTTTAGGGTTAAATATGATAACTATTCAAATACTATTATATATTTAAGTACATAAAAAATGTTAAATAAATTACAAAATATAATCAGTGAGATAAAAAATATCAAAAATGTACTCTTGAATCCATTTTTGTTGAGCTCTAAGCTTAATATAGCTATTCATGAATTTTATATCTATATGTATACCGGATGCAACGAAATTATTACGCACACTGAAAATTTTGTTTAGGGAGCCATGCGAAATCTTTCTTAAAGAGAGGGATCAATCAAGATTTATTCTGTTTTTGTCCTAAAAATTGAATGAAATAGGTTAGTATCTATCAAAATTTTTGATGCCAAGACTCTAAAACGATTTGAAACAGTACTCGCGGTTTCGCACTACAAGACAACTTTTGAGGATAATTTTGGCCAATTACAGTAGGCGATGAATTATATGGAAATTTCCGTGGAACATAGTTGCAGCCAACAAATTGAAAAATACTGGTATAAATGAACGATGTATGTTTCCTGAGTATTTTATTTTTACGGCAAGAAATTTCTATTATCGCTTACAAATTGTTTGTAACAACGCAAGTTGAATTAAATCTACTTATTTTAACAGTACTAGAAAATATTTTCACCTTAATCATATTGCAAATTGGTGGAAACGCAAGTAAATTAGAGGATTTGTCATTAATCAGAATTTAATAGCGCTTCCACCATACTTTAAGAGAGACAATAATTTGGTGATTGAATTCAATAATTGAATTTAACGAATTTAGCGTGGGTAAAATTATTTTTTTGTCATTTGGTACGTTAATAAATATACCCTTATAGATGTTGCACTACTGATTTATGTAAGGTAATAATATAGTGAGACGGCATAGCAAAACTATTATAAGCTAGAAATGTTATTTCTATGAATTCCAATTGTATTTTTAAACAGACATCAAGCGCGTTTTTAAATTTCCAAAGGTAGTAAACCAAATTTTTGTCAGCACACTAAAGGACCCCCCTCCTCGTATATAAAAAAAATCAAATGGGATTCGAGCAGTACGTGTTTTCAAGACAAACTAGCTTCTATAAATTTCTTTGTAAGATTTCGTGACATTTAAAGATTCATAAATAGAGATCAATCTCATAAAAATGTGTTCAAAAATACATATATCACACAAATTTTTTGGACACACTGTAATATATTTGTCACGTAACTGTAGTAAATGTTAGAAAATCCTTTTTTTTCTTCCTTTCTCTTTTTTTTTATGTTTGGTCAACAATCCAAAATTAATGAAATTTAAATTTGATTCAAATATTTTTTTCCCGTAACTTTATTGGCTGGACATTTCAACCAAACCATTATTTTAGTTATTAATATCTTTTTCATTACTAAAAATTAATTAATAAAAGTACAAATTCAGCGAGAGAATTTAAAAAATTTATAAAACGGAAATTCAAATCATAAAACGGACATACGTAATAGTATTGGCTTGTCAAATTCTGTATGGCTTGTTGACATGCTGTATGGTATTCATTACTTATATTTTGTATGGTATTACATTGAGTTATATTATTCTACGACTTTTTACTAGACAACTTAATAATAACGAGTGAAAATCCTGTGTTGTAAATTCATTTTTTTAAAGTGTAGATTATGCATCGAACTGACACCAATTGACAGGTCACATATTAATACGTCATAAACAGAGAGCTCCAAAAGACTGCGTTTAAATATCTCAGAATTATAATATATTTTTAATATTTTTTTACACTGAATCAACGCATTTTTAAACAGTATTTATATTTTTAACTATGTTATAACGGTGTAAAATGAATTGAAAATATATAAAAAATTCATGAATATTCCCTATTATGTCGCTTCACTAATAATTTTATTTCAAAATTTATTATTATCAATGTAAAATAAATAAATATATGTATGTATGCGTTGTGTAGTCCAAACATTAAATCTCATATATTTGTTTTAAATATAATTTTCAAACTACATCAAAATAAACATACAAATTATTAAGTGGTTGATGGTGTTATGCGGGAAAAACCACTTACTAGCTTTATGATTATCTATTTCAAATATTATTACAATGGCGGTGGTATATTTATAGACCTACTAAAATATTATTATCCCTGATGGAAGTACGTGAATGAAGACATCATTACGGAAGCCTGAATGGATCACTGTCAATTTATGAGAAAGTGGCGCTACACTAGCTTATTTTTTTAATGTGTACTATGACTTTTTTTAAAATTGGTTTTATACTTGTGGGTATACACGCAAGTATAAAACCAACTTTTAAAAAAGTCACTAGTTCACTTTCAACAAGTACACTTGTGACTTGTGGCATTATGGAAATGAACCTTTTTGAAGATGTCAGTCTGTGATAACTAATCTTTAATTAGACACTACCGACACTAACCTTTAAATGTATTATTAAGTGTTTATTATGATGTTTAAGTTGAAAACTGCACATGACAAAATACCGCCATCTTCAAAAAGGTTCGTTTCCATAATGCCACATGTCACAATTTCACTTGTTGAAAGTGAACTAGTGTCTTTTTTAAAAGTTGGTTTTATACTCGTGGGTAGTACACATTTAAAAAATGAGCTAGTATAGCGCCACTTTCTTATAAATTGACAGTGATCCATTCAGGCTTCCGTACATCATAATATACTATGAGATTGATATGGTAAACATTTTAATGATAATTGTATAATATTTATCTGTAAAAGAGTAGTATCAATGGTTGAAATTGTTATCAACTAGCAATAATTGGAGATGAGAATATAAAAATTTTGAAAAAGTGTTGCAGATAATTATTTCAAAGTTAATTGATACGTTTTCTCATTCGAAGAAAGAGCTACAAAGTTTCTCAGATATAATTAGTGAATTTATTTTTAAAATAAGTATTTTTTAATTTATCTTAAAAAGCTACCGAAATTGCAAAAAAGTACGGATTTTAAGTTGTAGTGTTTTAATAGTTGTAAAATAAATTTTTGAATCAGAACTATTTCAATTTTCAGTCCTCAATTGAAATATTCTTTTTACTTATCTTGAATCCAATTTTTCTAACATTGGATCGTGAGCCCATAAAGGTGCGAGATTATCATGATTTTTTTATCTGTCATTTGGAGTAGATAAGTTTGGCACTAGACAAAAAATGAAGTTTTAGCTTCTTTGGTTGTCGAAATTTATGGAAATCGAGTTTTACGATTTTGGTATTTTGACGATTTTTTGCTTGCCGTTTATATTTAAAGAAAGTCATTGAATACATGACACATAAAAATAAAGATTAAAATAATTGAAACTGATGAAAGGGCTGAAAAATTGTTTCCAAGAATCAAATATTGTATTCCATTTTGCCTCCCCTTGGACAGTTATAATGATACTGCTCCTTATTTTTACGTAGCATTTTGTCAATAACATTATTTTAACTTAATCAGAAGACCATCAGGCTTGTCCAGACTTACGAGTCTTCTACGAAATTAGTTGAATCTATTTGGTTTGGTTACAAGCATGTAATGGTACAATGATCATAGCGCTAAGTATTAACATATAACCTTTACGTGTGCGTGAATACTGTATATTCATAGATGGATGGCTGGTGTTTAATCAATTATCAACCTTAATGATTTGTAATAGTTGTTTAAGGTGATTTAATATGGTGCGATGTAAGATGATTAAACACAATAGCAACATATGAATGCTTTAAAGATAAAAATATCTTTACTAGTTTTAACAACTTTGCTACTGTTATATTTTCAGTGGTCGAGGAATATTGGAGGGTGGCATAACGAATATAGAAACTGTAAGCCCCAAAATTTTCGACAAAATATTTCTTGGTTATCCTTACATGATATATGTATATCAAATGATAGTCAATTTTCCCGGTAATTCTAAAAACATTTGTGTACAATGATTACCGAATTTATTTAAAAAATGAACAAAACCCCACTATTCTTATGCCTTTATTTAAGTTTGAGTCTATCTAACTATTCACTATAAAAAATGAAAAAATAGTAGCAGGAACAGACTTCTATTTAGACATACTTCCTCTACAAATGATGTCAACATATTGATATAAAAATCAGTTAAGGATACCTTTGGTGATTTACTTTTACTTTCTTCTTTGAAACGCCCCTTTATTATTAAACTTGTAAGTAGTTTGACATGATATGATGTGTTGTGACCAGACAATACCAAATAATTGATATGACAATCTGTTTTTCTTTATTAACATATAAATAGCCACATTTTCTTCTGTACTGGCCATCAATACTATAAACAAATTGAGTAAGAGATCAGTTTACATAAACATTCTAATACACGTTAAGTTTCATTCAAATATACATACAGAAAAGTGTATGGAACCTTGAACCCGTTTTTTTTTCACCAGGATATTCATCTTCAATTTATTATTATGTCTGTCTTGTACATTCTATTTGTTTGGTTTTATTTTACAATTTGTACATGTCACTGTCTATGGTATTCATCTTTCTATTGTAATAGGTACAACTGTTTCACGTTCATATACACACAGATGTTAGTATTGCATTTAAATCACTGAAGATTACGGAAGTATAAAACCAACTTTTAAAAAAAGTCACTACTTCACTTTCAACAAGTTAAGTTGTAACTTGTGGCATTATGGAAACGAACCTTTATGAAGATATCGGTATTTTGTCATGTTCAGATTTTTAATTAAGCGTTATATAAAACACTTAATTATACTTTTAAAGGTAAGAAATTAGAAATGTGCAGATGCAAAAGGAAAATATCAACAATTAAAGCATTACATTTTTTAAATAATACTAAAGAAAATTTTTATCTAACTACATAAGACAATTATAAACATTATCATATTATTATTAAATCCGGACATATAATTATTAATAATTCCAGACAGCTTCGGTAGTGTCTAATTAAAGGATACTCTTCGCCGATTGACATCTTCAAAAATTAATCGAAAGTATATTTCGATGGTACATTTTTAAACGGTGAGTATATTTTTTGTTAAACCTAGGCATAATAAGATTGAAAATGAGGGCTGAATCATAGAATTTTAAAAAAGAATAAAGAAGAAGATAAAGAAAGAAATGAAGGAATAAGATAAGATGGATTTTTAGTGCTGGGACACTAAAAAAAGTCTAAAATAAAATAAATAATAAACAAGTGAAAAACCCGACTGTGTTATATAAAATCTGAACAGAAAGAAACAAGTCTATTAAAATCTAGACCTACTCAAATCTTCTCAATAATGAGAAGATTGTTAAAGTCGCTATGTAAACTACTGGATTTGTTTTTTCCCTTTCAGATTTTATATAACGCAGTTAGGTATTTTTTGCTCAATAGATCTGCAGAAATACTTAAATCTATAAAATGTAGCTGGTAAAACACAAAGGAACATCTATATATCCATATGCATCAATGATATAGAAAAAAAGAATACCAACTCACTCAGAGAGGTATTACAGTTTAACTATTTTTATCCGATATATTTATAGGGCCCATTGAGGTACATATTTGTTTGAGGATGGAGGTATAGTAGTCTATTCTATAGTATAACCAACCATATAACTTAAATATCCATTTGTGAATTCAACTGTAAAACAATTTAACAAATTGACTACCACCGGAGCTTGCTAGCTCTGTAGCATTCACCAACTAACTATATTTTGAAAAATGATGTACTTACATCTGTTTATTATTATCAGACATTATTTCCATAATGAAACTACTATTACATGAAAATTCAATTCAGAATGAGAAAGTATTATTATTGAGGCGTAATTTTAATAAAACATAATAACAATAGTCCATTTATTGAATAAAAATTATTTGGTCTCGTGATGGCTGGTAAATATACAAAAATAATAGTAAGCTCTCTTTCATGAATTCAAAATTTCCTCCTTCTCTTTGAATACTATTTTTAACCAACGAAACAAAAAAGGGGTGTTATAAGTTACACAGCAGTCATGTACGTCTGTCTGTGGCATCGTAGCGTCTAAACGGATGAATCCATTTGAACTTTTTTGTTTCGTTTGTAAGTTAATTTAATGGGGAGTGTTCTTAGCTATGTTTCGAGAAAAAGTTTAGATTTTCGTACTCCAAACAACTAAAAAATAGGCATTGATCCTCAAAATCGTCGTAGTTAGGAGAAGGCTCTAAGCAAAAATATAATTTAATAGATAGTGTTCTTCGTTTCAAGTGCGAGGTCAGGATTCCGTACTCGAAAAATTTCTGTAGGTTTTTTGTTTTTTTTATATTTCACTAAAATATTTTTGTGAAATTGCGTAGAATGTATGTACTAAAATTCCTAAATGATATCTAAAATATTAAGTGATATCATGGATAGTATAAAAAAAGTCATCTTCTTTCGTCCTCTATTCCAGAAACGAAGTGTTTGCGGGTGTATGGGCATTTTTTTTTTTAAAAAATAGACTAAAAGATCTCTTAATTGTTTTGACATTTCTATGGAAGTACTCAATGTTAGTGCCAGTAACGTAAAGCACGTTAAGTAAGTGAAAGCGTTAGGAAATTTTATGTTTTCGTGCGATGAGAAATTTCTGATGTAGTTTTGGCACGTAACTTGACGCATATGTTAATATTGAACCAAAGTTTGTGGGATAATAAATAAAATTCGAGATAAAAAATTTATCGCGTTCGGGATCAAGGAGAGCTCATAATTAAACTGTACATATTATCAAAAATAAAATATTCTTTTAAATTAACAAAATAAAACATAGTTGTCCAGCGAAGCAGATGGAAAACGGTATGTTTTTAGCCCCCAACCAAAAAAGCGGTGTTATAAGTTTTATCGCTATGTGAGTATGTCTGTCTGGCTGTCTGTGGCATCGTAGCACCTTAACGGATGAATCGTTTGGTTTAATTGGTAAATTGGTTTAATTTTGATTTTTTTTATTTCGTTTGAAAGGTAATTTTCTGGGAAGTGTTCTCAGCTAAATTTCAAGTGCGACTTTTGGGTTCCTTATCCAGAACAACTAAAAGGCAGGCTATAACCTTCAAGATCGGTTCAGTCTGGAGAAGGCTCTAAGGAAAAAGTAATAAATTTCACTTGTATTGGAAAGTTACTCATGTTGAAGTAATTAATGGCAGAACACTAAATGTTTATAATTACATGTGTAATTCAATTTTTGAGTTTTTCTTGAGTGTTCAAATTTGCCATCTATTTCACATTTCACATTTAGATGTATATTTTTAATTTACTGAATTTTCTTCAGCGTGACTTTTTATAAGTTTTTATGGCTTCGAAAAGTTCAATGTAATTTATTATTGAAAACAAATAATTCATTATCAGTTGTAATTCGTTGAGGCATGTTAAATGGAATACATTTTATTACACTTAAATTATATAATCGTTTTGATGAACCCAATGTTGAAAAACACAAAAAAATAACAATCAATATTGTTTTAATTATCTTTGGAGAAAATAAGATTAAAAACAGAATATAGATATCTGATTATTTGATGATATTTATTTTTCACCGTTTACTATTAAATGTTTCACGCACCGAGAGATCAGTAATAAAAAAGAGTTGTAAAAAAAAGAAAAAAAAAGTTTTAAAATGTAGGTACCTCCTTAACCATTCAAAAATGGTAAATGTATTATTTGCACATGACTGGTTTTATTCTGTTAATAATTAGTTTTTTTATCCTCCAAACCAAAAAAAAGGAGTGTTATAAGTATGCCTGTCTGTCTGTGGCATCGTATGCAAAGATTTTAATTTTTTTGGTTTTATTTGAAAGGTAATTTTAACGTAGAGTGTTCTTAGCTTTGATTAAAGTGCGAGCTTAGGTTTCGTACTCGCAAAAAATAAAGAAATTGGCGAAGATCTTCAAAATCGATTCAGTTTCAACATATAAATAATTACTATAGCAATGAATGGTCAAATAAACCTGGCCCAATTCATTTTGAAAAGTGAAATGGTAAAATAATTAGGTAATTCAAAACAATTATTCAAAAGAATAAAGTCACCTCAAAAAAAAAAAAATATTTCCAAAAATTTGTCCCAAAAAATGATAGTTGTAAAACGGTCGAACCGACTTGATTGAGAACATTTTATAGATCAGTTTCCAGAAATCGGTTTACAAGGAATAAATCGCATTTGTAAGGTGTTTCTTAAATTTTGTAAATTTCACTTGTCACATGTTTTTCCTATGCTACGTGTGTTAAAAATGTCATTTTTAATAACTATTTTCTCATGTTTGTGAGGATTTCATAAGATTTTCCTGATTGCAAACCCATTTACCTTAATATTTAATAACTTTTATCTTAAAAATTTAATACATTAAAGTATATTCCATAGCTATATGACTTTTTTGGGATTTATATAACATGATGAAAAAAAAATGATGGTATTAAAACGCGTAATATTGAAGACTGTATGTAAGAAACATTTTATTGTTAAGTGATTGAAGTGAGTAGTAGAAAGTTATAAGTAAATGAGTATCATTGAAATAAAATTTTAAAACAAAAGTTCAGTTCAGAGTAAGAGAGAGCATAAAAAAAGTTTTTAATTAATTACAAATTCTTGTTAAAGGTTCTAAACAAATTTCATTATAAAATGTAAAACGAATGGAGAACTTCAACCACCAGACACCTTTTTCCACTTATTGTGAAACGCTTTTTTTTCATTCTTTTACTTTTTTTTGTTTCGTTTTAACATTTTATTACTCATCTAATTATATTGAATGGGAAACAACCATATTATTACAATTTTAATGGTTTTTATTGTACTTCACAACAACTAAAAGTCTTCTAATTTTTCGTTTCATAAAACGAAGTATACATGGTGTCTCTAAATCACCGTACCAAATACAAAACATGAATTTCTGGCTTAAATCCAAGATATTTTTCTACCTTGTGCAGCGTCGTTAATTATTGATTTAATTTTACGAAATTTTTCTTCTAATATCAGGAAAACAATAACCAATTAAAATAAGCAAAGTTGTAGAAAATGAAATATTTACCTTCAGGCCATAGTCTTCAAGGTCTTTTTCCATAAGATAAGCACTTACAGAAAAATTTACGTTTAAGGTTCCATAATTCAAAGTTTGAATTATTTATTTTACTACTATGAACAAAAAATTCTTTGTTAATATTTAACCGAAAATTGGTATGATAACAAATTATAGTAAACTTCTTCTATTATAAAATCTATGTACTCCTAATATTTCGACAAATTCTCCAAATTATAAACGATTTTTCACGAAGTCCTAATCGTTAATGTTGTCGAACAAAACCACAGGAATTTTTGTCATACCATTTTCTTACTAATTCACAATTTATTTTTGGTTCAGTGATTTTTGAATACCCTGTATATAAAAGCCGGGTGTCGAATGCCGTATTCCATTCAATTTGATGTGAACAAAAAATTGTTAATTTTCAACTTTATGTGTCACGAAATGATCAATAAATGCATATATAGTTTGGAAATTCAGTCAACATTAGGTTCAGTTAAGTTGAAGTGAGTCTATACTCGCTGAAAATGGAAGTTCGTTATTTTCTCAATGTTCATTTCATCGTCTCATCTAATCCATTTATAAAACCTTACGTTAAGAATATTCTTGCAGAATTCATTTTTCGTCCCTCATTTTTGTAGTTTGATCGCGGCAGCTCAGCTTCTTGTAATAGCTCTACTAGTTTTGAATTTTATGTTTAAAAAACATTTGTTGCAAAAAATGTTTGTAACTTTTTTTTTTTTTTGGGAAAAAACTAGTAATTGTAAAAAAGCAACTCAAATTCTCTATCCATCCAAAGTTTTTTGTCTACCTGGCACTGATTTCTTTTAAAACATTTTCTTTCAGAATGAATATATTTGGTACGAACCACATTCAGTAAGAATTTAGGGACCTATTCCTAACTTTAGGGACTTCCGAACTATAATTTAGCCCAGTTATCTTTTATTTATTTATTTCTTGTTAGAATAATTGTTATGGTCTAGTATATTGAATTGTATTATTTTGACTAAAATATTGTTCATCTTTGGGTACAGATATTGTAAAGAAACCTTCAACAAGTTTTTAAAAAGACTATGGATATTTCTTCCAAAATGCGTACTCATATTTAGCGTTAAGACAACAACTGATAGAATTCCATGCCGTAGGGTATAGATGCGTAAAGATAATATTTGAAATTATATGTTTATATTTGATAACAATTTATTAGATATTTTTCAGTACTTTTATTTTAGGTTCCGTAACCACGCCAGACGATTTTATTTTACACAAATTGCTTTCCTGTATAGGAACTGATTTTATTTTACAAACAGATAACTTTCAGAAACTTCAGAATAGAACTATTTATCTAAAAAATATATATATTTAATCATTTATTCAAGACTGCCAGAAAAAATTTGTAGATTACATTCGAAAAGTTTTTTTTTGAAATTACTAGGTCATCTACTAATACCTACTAGAAATAAGAAAGCAAAAAATGCTTTTATATTTTATCAAAGGATTTTCGTTTTTCACTTAACCCATCAAAACCCGCAATATGAGCATTTTGGAACCACAAATGGAATATGTGGTTAAAACTATTTCTATCTTCATATACATTTATCGATTTTCGAATTTTGAATTTGAAAATTTTTCATAAATATCAAAAATAAAATAGTCCAACTCTAACTTAGGGGGCGTCCATAAATTACGTGAGATGATTAAGGGGGGGGAGGGGGTCGAGTCAAATATCATCTAATCTCACGTTGGGGAGAGGGGGGGTCTCGACAAATATCACGCAATTTTTTTTCTGATTGAAACAAAAAAATATTATACTATTTTGTTGAATTTAATCCAAATTGTATGTACATGTTTAAAATTTAATCTTAAGCGTTAACATAATATGATTACGATTATTCACTAATTCGTTCGGAAAAAAATTATTTCATTCATACTTCGACGTTATATATCTACTGAATGTCGAACCACCATATTTATTTTATACTAAATAGCTCAATTTAGTCTGAATTCACGGTACAGTGTAGCCTGTCCTTTGTTTTCGCGCCACTATCAGCCGAACTTCTTTTTACAATAAACAATCTAACGCGTTTACGTAATAAACCCACATTCTGAAAAATCTCACGTGAGATTGGGGGACGGGGGAGGAGGTTGACTAAAACCTCACGACATCTCACCAAGGGGAGAGGGAGGGACAGAAAATTTAAAAAAACATCTCACGTAATTTATGGACGCCCCCTTATGATATAACGTAAAAACTGCGGCAAAATAAGGGACGTCATACAACTTGCCCAAGTAGTCTATCTAAATGTTAAAATAAACTGCAGAAATAAATGTGAAATACCAACTGATGAGCGATTACGATGGTTAAACCGAGCGAAACTAGTAAGTAAAATGCTAGGAATTTTCTAACTCGTTTAGACTGACTAGCCCGTAGTATAAGAAGGTCCTAATTATATAAATTTCTGTTATTATATTCCATCTGTTGAAACATTATTTAAATGGCTAAAAACAAGTACACAGAACCACATATTTATAAAATAGACTTTCGAATATTTTCTAAGAATGTATGCAATGAGTACATTCCGAAGTTATTACAAAATATAGAGAAATAAAATATTTCTATAAAAAAAAATTGATAAAACAAAATTACTTTCCTCATCATGAACTTAAAAATATAGTCTAATTTTTAGAACTGCAACAAGAAGAAAAAAACGAAAGAAATATAAATAATAACAATAAAAGTTGTGTTAAATACACCACCTACAAATGAAAAATATTCACGAAATATGGAAATAATAATTTTAATGAAAAAAAAAGATGTGAACGCCATACAACATCTATATAAAAATATAAGAATGAAATCTGTTGGGAACTCATAGAATACTAGCTGGGAACTACCCGCTTTGCTGGGCAACATCCCCACTTGCACCCCTCCCTCCACATTTCCTTGCGTTGGATAACAGTTTTGTAATGTACACGTCATGCTCTTTTATTTGATACCCCACTTAGGTATATTTGTAAATATTCGATATTTCCTTCCCACTTTCTCGCTACACCTTTCTACCCTCCGAAGGTTAAAAAAATTTCTAAATGTAATTTAAAACATTCTGACCAAGTTTTGAACTATTAAAAGCCATAATTGAAAAATATGAATTTTTTATTCATGATCACCCCCGCAACCCCCCTTGTGGGTGGAATTTCGTAAAATCCGTTCTTAGCTGACCTCTACTTGGCAAAAGGAATATTCCTGCCAAATTTCAAGTCTCTAGGTCTTATAGTTCCAGAGATATCGTGATGAGTGACTATCTATATCTATAGAAAGTCTCCTATATATTTATAGATAAAATATTCAAAAACTCGGCATTTAAAAAGCCGAAAAATACATTTTCTTTTCGAGGCTCCCCTCGATACCGATACTGAAAATTTTGACCACAAAACTTATAATTTAAAACTATTCATTAATTACCTTTAAAACTATTTTTGAGTAGAATTTAAAAAATTTATAATTCATCCCCAAAAAAAAAAAAAAAAAAACAAAAATTGAGAAGAAAACGAATTAAAAGTTTGAGTCGACATTTAAACCGGTATTTGTTTATGAAGAGGTTCAACATGCCTTTTCGGAACATTTGGGAAAATCGATTCAGTTTGTAAAAGTCATGACATATAATTTCAACATATAAATATTTACTCTGAAAATGAATGGTCAAATAAACCTGGCTCAATTCATTTTGAAAAGTGAAATGGTAAAATAATTATATAATTCAAAACAATAATTTAAAAGAAGAAAGTCAGCTCAAATATTTCAATTAAAATATTTCCAAAAGTTTGTCCCAAAAAATGATAGCTCTCTGTTCTAAGTATTCTTTTTATCTCATCTGATGTCTTTGACCATCACTTTGATATTGATTTAAGAAGAAGTTTTTGAAGTTTATCTCTGCATCGGTAGTTTTCTCAACAGACTCGTAGCCCCTAAAAAGTCGAGCCGACTTGATTAAGAACATTTTATAGCTAAGTTTCCAAAAATCGGTTTACAAGGAATAAATCGCTTTTGTCGGGGGTTTTTTAAATTTTGTAAATTTCACTTGTGAGAAACAAGGAATAGCGAAATGTTAAGCTTTTTTGAAAAAATTTTCTGGTGAGAAATATTATCCTTATGTTATGACATATACAGATGTTAAAACAAACACATTCACACACATATTAAAGCCAAGAAAGTACATCTTAAGCTTAGATTCTTCTTATTTTTTTAGGTACATACTTAAAATTAAGATACTGAAGAAGAAAAGAAGGAAAAAACTGCGAGTAATCATTCTTCACTTTTGGGGTGTGTTTGTTCTTTCTACATTTTTCTTTTTTTTTTTGTGTAAGCCTCATCATAAGAGATTTTGAACATTATGATATTACGTAGAAGAAGATTTGAATAATTAACAGCTTTAGTTTACTTCTATAAATTTTAATTATATTTCTTATTTTGCTGGTGTTATTTTATTTTATTTTTTTTAATTCTATTATCACGTAAATCTGTTTCGAGAATATTTCTTTTGTTAAATAAAAATATACAAATGTTGTTCATTTTTTAAGAACCTTTTTTGTTATTTTCCTTACCTTAAAAATTATAAAATAAAACAATAAAATTTAAAAATTTTTATAAATGGTCGATTTATCGTGTATGAAATTCGAATTAAACTGTACTCAGTGAGGTTTATGCTGAGCGACATTAATCGCAGTACCAGTGAAATTAATCGCAGTTCATGTTATACCTACTTACATCACGAAAATATTAAGTCAGGACTGTTATGGTTAAATTAAATTTTATAATCTTTTATTTAACTCAGAACGTATGTAATGTTTTTACAGGTCCAACTGAATTTTAAAGCAAGTAGCCTCAACCAATTGAGCTGAAATTTGTCCTGTTAGCTCAGCTTCGATAACAATTCATTTTGGAGTTATGCTCTTTGTTGTGCGTTGGGCAGATGGGACGTCCGATACAGACACTTTTTTTTGGATAAAATATTATCATCAATTAATTATGATATTCTCATTGAGGAAATTGTTTAGTAACTACGATTTTTGTTTTCGTTAGGTCTAAGCCTATCCAGGCAATAAATTTTTTTTTCAAATAAACATACGTTTTTTAGTCTTTAATTAAAATTTTAACAAAAAGCATTTTTTCAGAGCCGTTCAGAGAGTTGAACTAAAAGTTAGAAAATTTTGAGTTGCTCATACTTTTTTTCTTCAGTTGCTTATACATTACTATTTGCTCCGAATCATCCATGACATTTTAAATTGATGGGCGCTTCTAGTTTTAAGAAATAGTCATGTATGAGTGACGCAAAGGAAAATATTTTAATTAAACATTTATTTACTATAAAATGGACAATATCATCACTTGAAAAAACTAAAGTTTAATAATTTACGTGGCCATTGTGACCTGTTTATAGACGTGAGACGTCCAAAATTCACCGTAGCCGCAGTAACATTAAATAGAATAGCTATTTCACTCAAAAAAAAATCAACGAACGTATCTATTATGAGCGGCAATTAACGCTTGTATTTTGTTTTAAAGTTATTAAGTTTTGAAAAATGGTCGAGTAGTAGATACCCGGCAACAATGACATCGGTATAAGTACATAAGTTATTTCGTCGTAAGTACTTAAATGAACTTTTCGAAAATCGATAAGGTTTTAGCAATCGTCTTCTACATTATCAAGAACTAAAACGATAATATACGAGTAAGTATAAACAATGGTAACATATGAACTGCAGAACAATAAAATAAATTTCCACTTTTGCATTAAAAGTTTAACAATATCGTTTTAAAATTGTGTATCAGTAATATTATGTGAAATGTTTTTAATAAAATAAGTACAACATATTATAACCAATATTCAATTATTTATCAAACAAAACACAAAATATTTGTGTAAGTTTTAGGGAATGAAAATTTGATAATAGAATAGTTTTGAATTAAAATTTGTACTCACCGCTTTATCACCAAGTTGTTCAACACGACAATGTAAGAAGGCGGTCTGTCCAACTGCTGTGGTCACATTCCGTGGTACATTAAATTCGAAATACGGATATGAACTAACATTGTTCCCAAGTCCTCCATCGTCATGCTGTGGGGATGCCATTGCTATCCCTATGCCTGTTAAATAACAATATACGATATTAGTATTATTAAACTATTAAGTTAATGCATACAATGTATTTGTGTATTTATTATATACATTTTATACAGGGTGTTAATATTAATCGATAGATTCCAAAATCTGTTACAATACACGAGCTATAAAAATCTGATTCAGACAAAAATTATGCAGTTGGAAATGGTAAATCTTAATATATATATTTCTTGTGTGCGTGTGTATGTAATTGAACTCCTCCTAGACGGCTGGACCGATTTTGATGAAATTTTTTGTGTGAGTTCAAGGGGATTCGAGAATGGTTTAGATTCACAATTTGGTCCAGTACAACTGTTTTTGAGGGCTCCGTACCAAAAAAATGAAATTTCATTAAATGGTGGGAGCGCATATAAATCATATCACATTATGTATACTATGTGTACTATGTATTTTTAATAGTATTCAGGTATTGTCAATAGGCATTTATTAGAGCCATATGCGAGCGCAGCGAGCTCTACTATCAAAGGTCAGGCCAAAGGTCGAAGGTCAGGCCACTCCAATAAATAGGAGTTAAATTGGGGTTTAGCGGGATGGGTTTAGCGGACAGGCTAAACGTAGTATAGGTATTCATGAATTGGAGTTACGTTTTTACGGGACAACGTCCGTCGGGGCCGCTAGTGTTTTTATAAATCTAATTTAACCTAGGTTTTTGGGATCTTTTAATCATTCACTTATCTTCCTTGCATAATCTAATTTAATCGAAAGTAACCGACTATGATCTAGTCTAAGCAGAAATCGTACCCGAATTCTTATTGGATTAAGCCCATTTCACAATTAATATCACTTATTTTATACCAAATGCAATATATTAGTAGAGAAGACAATTTCATTTTAATCTGTAATAACAGAAAGTAAAGACCGAATATTTATAATTAACTTCGTATTTCCATGATACGCGTTGTGGAATAACCAACAAAAAATATTTCTTATCTCAATAAAAAAATTATTCACCATAACGTTACATCACTTTATCCCATAATTACATATTGTCAGAATTTTATAGGTACTCGTTGATAAAATAAAATTGTTTATTATATAGAACAAAATCACTCTCAATGTCTTAGAAACACTCTGTAGTCTACAATATGCATATTTATTTGGATAGTGTGTATAAACCAATCATTTTGTGAAAATAGTTTAATTAATTAATTTAGAATGAAGCAATCAGTTCATTGTTTATTTATTATTAGCTATAAACTTTTCTGTTGTATCTCGATTATTTAAATTACTGTGGAAATTTTGGTATGCGATGACTAAAATTGTTATGGCTAGTTAGTTATAATGTTTAGTATAACCACATAGTTTAACAGAAATCACGTTTCATGTCAACAAAATTCTTTAATCAGTCTATGTATTTTTGCGTCTAGTTTGAATTATCTAACTTTTCGAATCCAGGATGCACGAAAGAATTGCTCTTCCTTTCATAGAAAAAAGCGAAAATATTTCTTTGTGTCACAATTTTAAATTGATTAGTATAAATCCCTTTAAAATTATTCGATTTATTCCTTGTAAACCGTGCGTTTAGGGGCTACCATGCCACTGAGAAACACACAGACGCACAGATAAACACTTTTAACTTATAACACTCCTTCTTAAATCATTATCAAAGTTATGACCAAGGACATCAGATGAGATGAAAAGGATACTTAGAGAGCTATCATTTTTTGGGACATATTTGTGGAATTTTAAATATTTTAGATGACTTTGTTCTTTTGAATTATTGTTTTGAATTACCTAATTATTTACTATTTCACTTTTCAAAATGAACTTAGCCAGGTTTATTTGACCATTCATTTCCATAGTAATTATTTATTTTTTATAATTATAAGTCATGCCTTTTCCAAATTGAATCGATTTTGAAGATCATCGCCAATTTTTTAGTTTTTTCGAAAAGAAAGACACTCTCCGTTAAATTACCTTTCAAATGAAACCAAAAAAATCGGTTCTTCCGTTTAGACCACAATGCCACAGGCACACACTCATAGCGGTCAAACTTATAACACCCTTTTTTTTTATTTGGGGGTTAAAAAGAATCTTGCCGAACGTATATTTTAGTTTCTCTTCCGTGAATATAGGGTCTTTGATATTAGATTTAAAAAAATATAAAGACGGCGTCATCATATTTTCTCTATTTTCTGTTTTTACAGTTAACTATTCGGTTATGTATTTATTTTTGTATGTAAAAGCGAAAAATTATGACTTTCGACTATATCCCCCTAATACTGAATAACTAATGTCTCTAATACTGAGTAACTTAAATTTACAAAGATTTAACTAAGATTTAAACAATAAAGAATCTTTTTCCGTATAAATTGTAAAAGAAATGTACATTTTAAAAACTAAAAATTATAGCATTCGCATGTTCGTATAGTAAAATGTGTATAATATGAGGTAAAATTGTTCTGTATAGAAATAAACTTGCAATATTCTATACGAACTTTAAACTCAGCCTACTACAAATTTCAAATCGATATTCCTATAAATAACAAAAATATGAGGGTATCTTAAATGCGACACACTGTACATGCAAACCTAAAATTGATACATTAAATGTTGATTAATTTGATTGAAAATACAGAATATTATCTAAAAAATATTAAAAATGTTGAAATCTGAAATATGGCATAACAACTTACCAAAGATTTATATTACGTTGGGTATGATTAATAAAAGAATATGCAATAGTCAGCTTATAAATAGACCGTCAAAATTACCAAAATTTTTACGTTTTCCTCAAAAATATTTAATTTTTTGTTTATTTGAAAATAAAATCATATAAACAACCAGTCTTAAGCTTGCCTGCATTCTAATAAAAGGTTCTTATTTCGATACAAAACGTGTTCAGTTAATATCAATATCTGCAAAGAAACTACAGAATAATTCAAAGTACATGGTACTCTAGGTATCGTAATCTTTTTCTATACGTAAAACTAATTCCATGACTTTTCAAAAGTATGTATGCCATATACTTATATGTAGCAAATGTAGTTTTCTTTCTATATATAAAATAATACTCTCTTAATGTGACAATATTTTTGAAAATTATTAGAGTTTAAATTTCAAGCAGCAAACTTCATTAATAAATAACATAGTTGAATGTTACAGTATGCTATTTAAAAGTTATAGGTACTGTTATTATACTCACATTTATGCTTCGATAACTTTTACTTACTTTTTACTCTTACATATAATATAACATTATTATACATACATGTATAAATCTACAGTTTGTCTAAAAATTAATGGTTAAAAAAAACCAAAATTAAATAAAATTTAAATAGACCTGACTAATTGTTTGCGGTACTATTTGATTTATACTAAACCATTCAACTATTTAAGTATGAATTCTATAAGCTCAAATGAATGCTATACTCGATTATTTTTACACTTCCAAGTTCCTAGTTATTCGGGCTAGCACTCTATTTCATACAAAAAAATAAGAGACGTTTATCCGTCTGATAAATAATTATGGTATCACGCCTTTCAAATTGATGTTTTAAATCTAATAATTTATAAAAGATTGGATTAATTTTATTAAACTATACAATAAAGAATGAAATAGTTACAATTTTAAATATTTCCATTCATTATTAAGTGATTCCGACAAGGTTATATCTTATACTGGCGGAGTTGTCAAACTTTTTTTATACTTACTATTAAATAAAAGGCAATTAATTCGTAATTAAAGATTCTATTTCCGCTTATTATTTTAAAATTTAAACTAAGCAATAATTCATATATTTTTTCCCACAAATATTAAGTTTTCCCTTTTAATCATTTTGGAAATTCCATTATAGCCAACTTAAATGCCTTTTATCCGAAGAATGGATATCAGAAATATATTTATAGTCTAGTTAACAAGTTCAAATTGCTGAAATATAGACATAATTAATGGACGTAAAAGAATCTGCGATAGATCGTTGGATTCGGAATGATTTCTAGAAAAATGTGCCATATTAGTTTTTCAGCACATAAAAAATAGGAAAATTAACAAACAATTAAAGATGAAAAAAATATAAAATTTTTTAAGTTTTACACAAAATGTAAAATCATCCATTTTTGGCTAATATCAAAAAATTATTAGCAACAAAGCAATAAAATTTTTTATACTCTTTTGGCGTGATCTTGTTAAGTGTATATACATAAAAAGGACTCCACGAAGCCAAAACATGTTACGCTAATTATTTAAACATTTTTTTAGTTTACAATTAAGACGAAAATTCGAGAAAATTTTGTTCATTTACAACTGTCTAACTTGTTCAAAAATCGACTTTAAGATAAATTTTTATCGATAATAATAATGTGTTTAAAATACACAATAATTTTTCAAATTTCTAAATTAATATTAAATAACGCAAAAAAATTCTTTAGTTTCAGATAATCGTCAGTGTTAATTTTAATTATAAATGGTGAAGATAAACTTTCGGGAATAGGATTTTTATTGGAAATTTCCTCCCCTTTAAGATTTTTTTTTAGTTTTTTAAATATTAATAATTAATATTTATTATTATTTTCGAAAATCGAAATAAATGTTTTTTATCTTTAATTGTTTATAACTTTTGCAATTTTTAATGTGGTCAAAAACGCTTCTGGCACATTTTTCTAGACATCATTCCGAATACAACGAGACTAATATTTCTGTATTTCACCAATTTGAACTTTACGACTTGACTATAAATATGAAAAACGAAAAACAATTGTGTGAGACTGATATTAAAATCCTATTTATCACATAAGCGGAAACAAATAAAACAAACACCACAAATAACAATACAAACACAGATATTTAGACATATTCATAAATTTTTCTGCTGTAAGGATTTTTTTCTCTCTCTTTAAAGAATATGATAAAATCCAATCTTATCTTGACACTTAAATTCAATTTGTATCATATACGAATATAGCTGTTCTTTTGAATTATTCTGTATAAATGCATGTAAAGAACCATAGTATATAAGAAATACTCTTAAATACATATATGCATTATGCATTACTCAATGCAATACAACTTATGCATTACTCAAAATTTTCTTTTACAGAACTTCTGTAACTCATTTTAAGTAATAATTATTTTGGATTGTACCAAATATAACTGGGTATAATATATCTATTTTTTAGTAAAGTTCCAAAAAAAGGCAGCGAATTAAAATATTATATATTTGTCTGCTATTAATTTATAGGTCTTTTTATTGGAAAATCGAAAACCATAATTCATAATGAACCTGCGGGAAACCACAATACATTATGCAATAGTAAACATACCCGCCACTGTTTATTCATTAAAGCCCACGAACTGATAAGGTAACGAAATCACTGTTTTTGTCTTTTATTTGAGAAACTTAAGTTTGTTAATAAAGAAAATGAGGTTTTAAATGTAGCTCCAGTGTGGAAGTTGACTTTTCAGTTTTCATATCTCGAAGATGTTAGTTAACATTTTCTGCTGTCTATATTAAGAGTAAGATACGAACAACACATTACGTAGGAACAATTAAAAAAAATTGGATATATTGAAAAGGTCGATAAATCGTTAAAAAATAAAACTACTAGCTCTTTTTCAACCCTTTCGATATTTACAAACTTCACGCTAATTGATTGTACGATTTGTATTATCATTCTTTAATGATATACGACTGGTAAACAAACATCCTGGAAATAAGAAAGTCGAAAGCATGCATTTTCATAAATTTGTTACTGGAAGCACGATCAAAACCTCAGTTTTCTATATTAACGAATTTATCTAAATCAATCTCCTTAATAAAAACATAAAGAAGTATCAGTTTACGGTCTTTTTTATTAATGAATAAACGTAAAAATTCATAAACTCTAACTTTCTGCCGCGTAGTAAATAAGCTCCGGAGTCAATGTGTAGCATTTTCTCTAATAAGACATAATACAGAGTATCCTTTTATAAGATAAGGGTGAAAAAAGAAATAAAATGAGTAAAAATTGAAAAAATTTTCTGCTCCTTTCCAAAAACGTCCCCTAACGACCGCACAAATGCTACGCAATACGAGCAACTAATATCAATCAAACCATTTAACCCTTTTTCGGGCGTTTGGAAGGAGGTAGGAAGGAAAGGACTGCTTGTATGTAGCATCTGTGCGATCATTAGGGAGCTTATTTGGTAAGGAGCAGAAATTTTTCTTAATTTTTACTCATTTTATTCCCTTCTTTCCTTCTATCTCGAAAATCCGCATCAACTCAGAAGCTTGTTTACGTAAGTAAGGGTTCATGGATTTTTGTACGTACCATATCCTAGAATAGATCCATTTCTATGTAGTGCTTTTTTTTCTAATGTAAACTCTAAAATGGTTAAGTTTTCTCGACGCTTTACTTCAATAAGCTGTTTATTTTCCATCGTTCGCACATTCATTCGTGCCTTAGATTATGAATTTTTATCTATAGAAACTATGAAATGGTTTTTAATAAGTAATAACGTTGAAACTTAGTGGAATTCCGCTCGTGCATAAAATTGAAAATATTATATATGCAAGTTTTGTTTGTACAGAATTAATTACATGTAGTACTCGTACTTACTTGTACAACATGTAGTATCATCTATTTAACAGTTACAATTTTAATATGAAATAACTAAAGCATTCATTCTAAATTGAATATTTTATAACTTTATGAATACAACTAGAGTGATACCCACCCGCTTCGCTGGGCTTAAAAGAAAAGATTTATAAAGATTGCTCTCGCTTATCCCCTTTCTATAACACTCGATATAATGGCAAGGATTGTTTTACACAGGTAAATATATGAATGGTTTTTGTATTTTTTTAAATGTATAATAGTCGTAATTATTTATTGAGTATATCAGAAAAGATGGCCATGAATTATTTTATATTGACAATTTAAATAGAAATCTGTAATTTATGGCAAAGTCAAATGACTACTTTTACAAAAATCTGTATTTTATGGTAATGTCAAATTAAATTAATTAAAAATGTTTTTTTTATTAATATATCTTTATAAATCATATCTTATGTGTTATTCTGAAGTATGAGCTATATTGCTGTACAGTTTCATTAAAAACCATTCGCTAGTTTTAGCGTGAAAACGTAAAAAAGAAACAAACAAAGAAACAAACAAATATGCTTACTTTCGCATTTATAATATATAGAGATTTATACATATTCGCTCCGAGCGTGAATTTCGTTTCCATGACAACGATACACTACTTTAATTATAGAATTAATGGATGCATATATAATTGTGTGGATTGCATTGAAAACTTACATTTAAAATTTAATATTCTTGTTTCACAAATTTAAATAAATAATTACGATAATTAACATTTGAAAAATAATATTTGTACAATTTGATTTCTTATTTTCACAATTTTTAATGCATTAAGTTTAATTAATTAGTGTTTTTCAATCATTTTAATTTGACAGTTTCTATATCATTAACATGTAAAGAATTGCAAATTAGTCATAACAGCCCACTTTATCTCCAAAATTTTTCACTTAAAGCGCTGGCATCGATTTTATTATCCCTACCATGACTACGCACACAACGAATAAGATTCTTAGTCGCTTAATACACTATTATTAAATATTCAAAATTCTGCTTTAATCATTACTATTAATTTCTTCAAGAATGAAAGCATATTTTTGTGATTTCTACCGCAAGTGTGGTATGAAAATATACCTCTCAAAATCAATGTAATTATCGCACCATAAAAGAAACTAATAAAAGATGTAAGAAATTTTTGTGTGAATGAAATTACACTTATCTCATATTATTTCCTATGTTTTTATGAATATCTCTTCTAAAAATTAAATAATTAAAAAAATAAGCAAGGGTCATTATTGAGAATATTTGAGTCGTTGTAGATTGTATCGGACCCCGACTGTTAAAGTCGCTATATGTAAACTAGTGTCTCAGCACTTAAAAAATCGTCTATTTATACTAAAATTTTATAGCCAATTTATTATTTCTCATTAAATTTAAATTTTTTTTTTTTTTATACTATACTCAATAGGTTTTGTTTACTTTTTTATTAGCGTGTTACTATTTCGCTCCAAAAGCCACTATTTTGTTTTGTGTTTTCAAACACCTATCTAAGAACACTTCGATTTTGTTACAAATATAGTGATATCTCTTATGTAGAAATCTATTGAGCTGTTTGGAATATTGAGCTACGATGCCACTGAGAAACACATAGAATCGACGCACAGATAAACACTTTAAACTTATAACACTCCTTCTTAAATAATTATCAAGGTGATGGTCAACGACATCAGATGAGATGAAAAGGATACTTAGAGAGCTATCATTTTTTGGGACAAATTTTTGGAAATATTTTAATTTAAATTGAAATATTTGAGTTGAGTTTGTTCTTTTGAATTATTGTTTTGAATTACTTAATTATTTTAAGAATTTCACTTTTCATAATGAATTGAGCCAGGTTTTTTTGACCATTCACTTCCATTGTAATTATTTTCAAGTTAAAATTACACGTTATGTCTTTACCAAACTGAATCGATTTTGAAGGTCATCGCCAATTCTTTAGTTTTTCGAGAATGGAACTCTAAGCTTGAAACATATATACGAACACTCTCCGTTAAATCACCTTTCAAATAAAACCAAAAAAATTAAAATTGGATCATCCGTTTAGGCGCTACGATGCCACAGACCGACAAACACACAGACAGACACACAAAGCAGTCAAACTTATAAAACCCCATTTTTTAATTCTGGGGTTAAAAACATAAACCATAAAGCAGCAAATCAATTTCAAATTAAAAAAATGTATGGTATCTTTCTTTTTCGGGTCTCTTTACAACCTGCCAATATAATTTGTTTCAGTTTTCACACCAGGTAACCTAATGGTTATTTTGCACAATAAATACTATCTGTATTATTTACCCAACTATGTAAACTTGTATACCTACTCTAACTATCTTATTAACATTGATAAACAAATCTTAATGTTGTTTGATTAAATTAAATCAATATTTAACAGCCTGTATGTGGTATCTAAAATAATTCAGTACTTAATTTCAATAAATGTCCTACAAAGATCTTCTCAAGTCATGGAAAACAAATATTCTAATAACTTATTTAACTTTCTAGTCATGTTTAAGTTTATGATCAGTTTCAACATCTGTGATTTTTTGTAAACTGTTTTAATCTAAAAATTTTGCGAAATCCTGTTGCTCTCTAGCACAACAAAATTAAATTAAATGTCATGGTAATAAGGAAAAAAGTCATCCATCTTTGAAATTTTCAAAAAAAAGCTTCATATCGCGTCTTGTAATTTTAGTTGTCATACCATGCATATGTAATATGCAAGGTATACTAAGTTTAGTCCCAAGTTTGTAACGCTTAAAAATATTGATGCTATAAACAAAATTTTGGTATAGGTGTTTATAAAATCACCTAATTAGTCTATTTTCGGTTGTCTGTCCGTCTGCCTGTTAACACGATAACTAAAAAACGAAAAAATATATCAAGCCGAAATTTTTACAGCGTACTCAGGACGTAAAAAGTGAGGTCGAGTTACTAAATGAGCAACATAGGTCAATTGAGTCTTGGCTCTGTAGGACCTATTTTTTAAATTGTTAGAGATAGAACAAAAACTTAAATGTAAAAAATATTTCTTATAAAAAAATAACTAACTTTTGTTCGAAACATTTTTTTGTAAACATCGCTGTTTACCCGTGAGGGCGCAAATCAGGCGTAAATTGTATAGTAAGTATGATATGGGAATATCAGTTATATATATGTGACATGTATGTATGTGTAATGTGATAGAGTAATCTCGTCTATGCATGGTATTTCAACAATTTACTCAGTCAATTGTTTGTTTTCACTTGTTTTTCTTGTAATATTTTACTGGCGTTTTTGTCAAAATTAGTGCCCTTGATATACGATTATTATGATAATGCAGAATATCTTGATAACATGGTTCATAATTCACTAAATATAAATCGTTATTGAACCAGTAAAGTCTCAAACAACAGTAATGAATCAATAATATTTGATAAAATATGAAATTGTCTTGGTTTACTCATTAAAAATGTCTTGCATGTGCATTTTTCAAAGTATAATGAGGTAAATAACTTTTAATATACCTTTTTATTAAAAATTATTTTCTTGTCTGTGTCGTTAGCATGAATGTGTGTTTATAAATTTACTTTATGTGATTCTGGATACAAGTAGCTAGCCGCCAAAGCCCGATATGATTTACAAATTCAGTTTATTTGGAAAACTGTTGAGTTGTTATATTCTATGATAAAGCACGTAAACAAATCCATGAACCCTTTCTGCCACGTAGTAAGCTCCTAAATTGTAAGGAGTATGTATTTCTCATGTAGGACACATATTTGACAGATTGCCCATTTTGTCTTTCGTCGCTTCAAGTGGCGGAGGGGAAAGGAAATTTGTCTGCCAGTATTGCGTAACGTTTGTGCGGGTGTTGTGAAAACTTACTTTGTTTCACAGTAGTGATTACAAATTACCGTCATTCTGCCAGTTTAAAGTGTCTGCCCCTTTTTTTCCATAAAAGTACATGATGTAAGACAAAAATTGCACTTGAATTTATCATTTATGGTTACGATTCACTTTTCCCGGTACTCTTCAATCCCAACCCCTCCGAAACCGCTAAAAAGTTTTATTTGCCATTATTTTTCTCGGTTTATAAGAAATAGATTCTTTGACTTACCGTTGCTTCCAGGCGGTTAAGGTAGTTTTTTGCCCAAATTTTTCAACCTCCTCTATCGAGTTCGGAGCTTATTTACTACGCCGCAGAAAGTTAGGGTTTATGGATTTTGTGCGTGTTATATCCTAAAGCTTTCAAGTGAAAAAGCTCCAAGCTTCAAACTGAAAAATATCCGTTTTTTCGTTATTCTTATGGAACGATGAAAATCAGTAAAATCATGTGATATGTGCGACAAGTTTTCATAAGAATGAAATTTCTAGCTTCGATGCTTAGCTTAGTTATAATATAGGAAATAATAAAATTGAAATTCCCAAATGCAACAAACAAGAATCATAAGAAGAACTTTTATAAAAATCTATCTAATGTTTGTTGGTGGTACACACAAGAACCTATTATCCTCTTGTCAGAACACAAATAATACTTTCTGTTATATTATTATTACTTTTAGGATACTTTTAGCTGTATATAAAAAAGGAAAAAACATATAAATATAAATAAATGTTCTTACTTCAACCGGCTTTATATTGAATAATCGGATTTGAGTTGCCTTTTTTGAATAAAAATTATAACCTATCTTTTTTAAATACTTTATGTAAAAAATTATCTCAAAAACAGTCGTCGTGAATTTCTATAAAATTAATTTTATATATTAATATTTCTGGCATTTATTGAGCAAGAATACAGATTTGTGAGACTCAATATTTTATATAAAAAGTCATATTTTAATTATTTTAAAAATCATAAAAAAAATTAATTAAGTGTTTTCAAGAAGTTAATTGGATGTTGTATGAAGAAAGTGTCTATAAACATCCAAAACTATGATCTAATTTTTGACAATCAAATATTTAAGTTTCATGGGATAATCCTACAAAGGAAGACTATCAATCGATTTTAATTTTAACCCTATTATGGGTCACTTTGACAAAGAATATTATACAGATGTACCATTTCACCATATTTATGATTGTTAATTTAGACAACCGAAACATTTTTTTGAAAATCAAATAAAATGCCCTTAAATAGAATTACATTACTAGTAATATCAAAAGTATTTTGAAACACACAAAAAACTAAAAAGTCAAAAGTACACATTACATTAATCAAACGTGAATTTATGTTAAATCGCTACCATAAGTGCGAGAACGTTGTGAACGTTGAAGTCTAAAGATGGTTTTGAAGGAAGTTTCAGATAGATCCACCCATGGTCACAATCGGACCGATCAATCGCCACAATTTCAGCTACTGAGCACCAGAGAATTCTCACATTTCAGAAGAAAATAATTTCAATTTACCAGGAGTCACAGAGCGGTGTAGATTGTCAACGCGGGGCTTAATTCAAACATTCTTTTATGATAACATTGTGACTGGTGCTGTTTACTTAAATTTGTTGCAGGAAAATATTATGCTAAGTATTCGTGAGTAGTTTGAGAATGAAGAATACTATTATTTTCTGCAAGATGGAGCACCTCTCCACTATCATCGTAATGTGAGAGCTTGTTAGAATGAAAATCTGCCGAACAGATGGATTAAGCGCAAAGGTGTCATCGATTGATCCCCGCCCTATCTAGACATCTCGCCACTGGACTTTTTTTGTGGGAACTCATCAATGACGAGGTTTATTTGTCGGAACCGGCAACATTCGACCAATTGAAGTTGGCAATAGAGAATGCAACGAAATCCCAAATGAAATGACTCGTAACGTTTGCCGTTCCATTACTTTGCGTTGTTAGCTGATGTTTGGATCAAAATTGACATTAATTTGAACATTTATGTAGTATTTCAGTCGTTTGTTCATATGTTCGTGTTGTTCATTTGTATTTCGTGCAATGCACTTCGATGCAAAAAGAATATCGGCGAAGCAATATGGAATGTTTAAAAAATATGACAGTGCAAATATGAAAAACAAAAACATTGCAATTACACTTCATTATGAGTATAAAGTAAAACGCTAGTTTTTATGAATCTCGATTTGACTATAATTTTCAGCTTATCTATAAATATATAGGAGACTTTCTATAGATATAGATAGATAGATAGATAGTCACTCATCACGATATCTCTGGAACTATAAGACCTAGAGACTTGAAATTTGGGAGGAATATTCCTTTTGCCAAGTAGAGGTCACCTAAGAACGGATTTTACGAAATTCCACCCACAAGGGGGGTTGCGGGGGTGTTCATGAATAAAAAATTCATATTTTTCAATTATGGCTTTTAATAGTTCAAAACTTGGTCAGAATGTTTTAAATTACATTTAGAAATTTCCGAATATTTACAAATATACCTAAGTGGGGTATCAAATAAAAGAGCATGACGTGTACATTACAAAAATGTTATCCAACGCAAGGAAATGTGGAGGGAGAGGTGCAAGTGGGGATGTTGCCCAGCAAAGCGGGCGGGTAACAGCTAGTTTGAATATAAAAGTTTAACATAATATATTAGAACCATTATAATAACGATCATAGAACGTACTTATACACACGTAATGTGCATATATACCTCCCTATATGTATATTTTTTTTTTAAATAAACTAAGTTTCAATTGAAGTTTGCATTACAGACAATTTTTAATTTTCCTGAAATTGTCATCTAAAATAATGTTATCTTATCGCACATGAAACACTCAGTGTACCTTTAAGAATACAAAGAAAATAAAATTAGTAAATGGTATAATATAATCTACGTTGTGAATAAAATACTCTGAAGAAAATCGTTCGTCCATAACAAACATGACTTTTACTATTATGACCTTTATCATAGCTGTATGTGTGTGAATGTGAAAGTATACAGGTTTAAAACTTCACGAAGTCTAAATGTATGAATAATGAATTTATATGTAGAATAATGCGTTAAAAACAGGATAATTCAACAAAAAGATTATAACCTGTATCAAAATAAACTTGAACATATCTACAGGGTGGGTCATTTTAATCTGTTATGGCTATTAGCTCATTTTTTAACTAAACAATCAAACAATAACTTAAACTAAAGTTGCTGACTTGATAGGGGACATCATGTTCTGACATCAGATTGGTTCTAGTTCTTCGGGTTTCTTTAATAGCCAATTTAGATTCCAAACGGTAAGAGATAGAAAAACACTTTAAGATAGAAAGTTGATCCTCATAAAAAACTAATTTAAAAAAAATACTAACAACGAAAAAATGTTTAGCCAAAACTTGTCAGGACAAGATTGATAATTTTTACAACCTGCATACGCTAGGTATTGGACAAACCATCCAATGATGTATTGCGATCAAAACTCAGAGACAATTAATTAAAGAGAGAATTAGAAAATTATTTTACCATACCACACAAGGAGGTTCAAAATAAAACCACTACAACAGGCTTGAACTTGGTGTTAGAAGGCATTGAATAAATAAATGGAACGTACTAAAGGATAGTAATTTATAACAATACTCCAAAAATGAATAATGTATTTGGTTGTAAATCATAGATAACTTTTTTTATAGTCTAGTTATTCGTGAATTTTGTCATGACAAACAATTCCAAATAGTATTAATCGACTCTATATCATTTTTGATGAATTTCATTGTATATACAAAATACAAATATTTTTATTTTTAGTTTAGTTATTAATTCATGCGGAAACCAAATCATTAACTTTAAAGACAATTTTGATTTATTTCAAAACTCTTTAATCGGATATTAATTCAAAAATATATATATTAAAATGAAATATAGCATATTATTTTTTAATTTGCTTGAACAAAATGTCTTTTTACACGTTTTTATAAGCTTAACCTACACCCATGTATGCATGTAATGGAATCCTTGAACGTGATTGCCCCAACTTGCAGACGCCCAATTGACTTGAAAATTTGCGTTCCTATGAAAAAACCGATGACAGTACAATAATTGTATACATTTTTTTGTTTCCTATTATCCTACCCAGGATCACCAGAACTGTCAGATAGAGTAGTGGCGATGGAGTTTGCTCCTCAGGTCGAAAATCGTGAGTTTGAAATCCATTAAAGTTAATATTTTATTTTTCTACTTTGTTAACCAAAGAGTACACAAGTTCACCCCTCCGTACAAAGTGGTAGTCCAAGGGATTTGGTTAGATTAAAACGAGAAACGACAATTGTAGTTTCTTTCGAATAAACTATTTGAAATCCAGATTCAGTAGTTTTTCACAGATACAGAGCTTCCGGAAATTTCGATAAAATTTCTTATGTAAGAATAAGGCTTTTATACTTTTATTGAGTATACATTTCGAATAAACTTTTAATGAAAAGAAACTATCTCATGTTTCAAAGCTTTCTCTTGAGGTTTTATAAAGTATGGAATACCGCACTTTCCAAATTGTATATAGTCCCTATATATACCTATTATAAATGCGAAAGTAAGCATGTTTGTTTGTTACGTTTTCACGCTAAAACTACCGAATAGTTTTTAATGAAACTGTACAGCAATATACCTGATATATCAGAACATTGACATTACCATAAATTACAGATTTCTGTAAAAGTAGTCATTTGACATTACCATAAATTACAGATTTCTGTAAAAAAAAGTCAATATAAAATATTTCAAGGCCATCTTCTCTGATGTACTCAATGAATAATTACTATTATACATTTAAAAAAATAGAAAACCATACATATATTTTAACTGTGTAAAACAATCCTTACCATTATTTCGAGTGTTATAGAAAGGGGATAAAGGGGGCAAGAGCAATCTTTACCAATCCTTACTTTTAAACCCAGCGAAGCGAGTGGGTATCGCTCTAATAGTATTATAAATATGATGTTGACATAATAAATAATGATACAACATGAATGTTCGCGATAGTAAAATGGAAATAAAAATTTTCTTAATATCAGTTGTAAAATCATGACTGAACAGTATTTTTAAATCTCATCTCTTAAAGTAAATTTCCTTCGATGCATAGAAATATTATTTATCTTATATTTTAATACTAAAAAACTCATCGCTATAAAAATTATTTAAATTAAAAACATCAAAGTAGAGAATAAGAAAAAAGTATTTTCAACTTGATGCACATTTTAAAATTATAAAAAAACTCATTATTATATCTTTATAAAAATTGAATTTTCTTCGTTTTTATTATCTATACGGACTCTTAGACAGAAGCATGGAGTGCTATTGTACATTATCCGGGTACAGCTATTTGTGATCCAATAATATCATAATTGACCCTGATAGTCTCGGAGATAACCATACATTGATATAAAAAACATTAAACCGTCTACTAGTTGGTAAAAAGTAACATAATTGTTTCTGTTACGCTTGGTCCAGTGGTTATTAGGATAATGGACCTTGGACGACAGGGCAAAAAAGTCTGTTAACTGATTAAAGTCTTGTTTTAGCCCCTTCCAGTAGCGTCTTTTTAATACTGATGATGATACTGAAGTTTCACTACATTTTGGATTGGCTAATAGAACATGCTAGGTTTAATTAAAGAGAATTGAAAAAATACACTTGTTTTATCTCATTCCAGTCTCGAAATAAGAGAAAGTGGCAGGTTTATTGTATTGTAAGTTGGTTTTTAAACAGTCAATACCTAAAACTCAAAAATTTCAAGAATTTGAATTATAGTGAATGATTTCATAAAAAGTATTCAATCTCATATTTTGAAAACGAAATGGAAAGTATAAAAGAAAAAAATAAAATATTTATAAATATTTTAAGAAATCAGTATAATGGATTGAAAACTTACGCCCTTGATCTCTTTGAATTTTGAATAAGACTCATCTCTTTACTCTTTAAAGGGGTCGTTTCACCGGCAATATTACTTAAAAAATATTGAAATACAAGAAAAACTAATTTTTTTTAAATAGTTTAAACATTTATCTATCGTATAGTGAAGTTTTGATCATACTATACCTTGTAAATTTTTGTGAAATAGATAAATAATAAACTGAAAAAAATTACTAGTAGGAAAATTTCTTTTTATGGAAGGAAGTAAATACTTTGAATTAAGACAATATTTTCTTGCGACACTTTAATTTTTAAAAAGTCAAGTACTCATTTTATTGAGTTAAGAAGATCCTTTCGCTGGCAATGGTAATTTAAAAAATTCACAATTTACTGCCTGCCAGTGAAAGGACTGCCTTAAATGTACTTAGCCACAAGGTTTCAGAAGTTTTAATACTAGTTTTTTATCTGCAATCCATCTCTGAGAGTAAACAAAAGTATAAAGTTTAAGATGTATTATATACGCTGAAGTCAAATCTTGCTAGTCACTATACCCAAATTCAACTTCAAATTTTCTATATAATATTAAAGAATTTGCGTTTGGTTAATTACTATTGAGTAACAAATAGCAATAATTGAAGTAAAAAAAGGAAAAAAAAAGAAGGGTATAGAACAGTCGGTATAACAATAATAAATACTCTGTATTCTCCAAGTGGTTTAAAAAAATATTTTTTCATTATGTTATTCTTCAAACTACCATAGAAGAACAAACTCAACAAGATCCACTTATACACAATACAAAGCCGTGAAAGTAGATTTTACAGGAAGTTTCTAAAAGTTTTTAAGATTATAGAAAATGTTTTAAAGATTATAATATTGAGAAGTATGTATTTTTCAACTCCTTACTTAAGGTTGGTAAGGCTGTATAGATGTACATGACCATCAAAAGGTATAAAAAAAGGGTCTTTCCCAAAGAAACACATTTAACTTGAATGCTGAAATTAGCCCTTGCTTTTATATTATAAATCTGTTCAAAAAATATACTTAAAAATTAGCCCTACATTCTGCATATAATATTGATTTTCAGACTACCTTGACCTTCGATACATTACATAAGTTTACAAATAAAAACTGCATACATTCAATATTTATTATTTATGTTTGTTTACTAAATTTTTTACACAATTTTTGTGGTGAAAACTTTTTTTAGGTACGTTGAGTTTTTTTTGGTGATCAAAAATCATGAAACTTGCATCATCGCGTGTTTGTAATTGAACTCCTCCTAAACGAATTGACCGATTTTTGATGAATTTAGTTTGTGTTCAAGTGGATGCGAGGGTGATTTAAATACACAATTCGGCCCACTTCATAATGTTTTTGAGGGTTCTGTACCAAAAAAATAAAACCTATGAAATAAATGGTGGAGACGCATATAATTATTATATCACATTACACCTTGCTATTCAAACGTATTTATTTGCGCTTCCACCGTATTTATCTAGAACAGCTATTTGATATTTTCTAGTATTAAGGTATTATTTTTTATTATTCAGGTATTGTGAATAGGTATTTATTAGAGCTATATGCGAATGCAGCGAGCTCCACTGTCAAAAGCTCCTTCCAGATCAAAGGCCAGGCCAAAGGCCAGTAATTCCAAAGTGACTGGCTATCTTTTTTTTTTTAAATTTTTTATACCAACCGCCCTAGTCTTTTATTTTTTTCTATTCTTTATAATTATCATTCGAATTTTTTTACTTATAAGTATAAAAAATCTGGGAAATTTTCTAATATCGGGCTTTGGTACTTGAAATTAAAATTAATTAGTACGTGAAAAACTACTCTCGTTCTTTTCATAATTCTAAATATTATTTTCACGAATCCTATGTAAAATTTATATAATATATATGATACACGTTTGTAGACTATATAGAGATATTATATCGCTTATAGGTATTTACAGCCTTTGAAAATTTTTATTGCTATTATTCATGTGGTAAATTTGCTAGCTCTGACACTAGTTCGGTTCTGCACGCAACACAGCTAATCCAAAGCGGAAATTAATGGCTGTGTACTATTTTTTACTGTTTACCATATCATACAAGTTTTAATCGTTCCCGTTTTACTACTTTGCTTGACTACATTTAACTTGATTAATAATTTTTTTTTATCTATACAATTGTTATAACGTATGTAAATTGCATGATTTTTTGAAAATTTGATTTGCTGAATTTATAATACTACCTTCAAATTGAGTTTTATTAGTTATAAAAGAGTTTTATTAAAAATTAATATGTCTAAGATTGTTTCTGTGTATGTATTCAGCAAGACGCACAGCGATAGAGACTAGAAGGTATTTAAAGTACTGATACCTATCTATTGATGCCAGAAAAGAATATAGGACGATTTTTTTAACATTTTTCATTCCTAATCCGTCAGCATGCGCTTCAATCGTTCGGTTATTTTTAGAGGAAAGATTTGCTCACACGATCCACACGTGCGTCAAATATTTCATTCGTTAAATATTCTTTAGCTTTGTAAAAGATAACCTCTACATAATTTTATATAAATTTATTGTTTAATGCACTACTTAATTAAAACTAGTTTGATTGAAAATATTTAGAACAGACAAATAATCTAGTAATTAAATTCATTTAAACTAATTTCACCATATTTTTATTTGCAAATATTTTTAGTTTATTAAGTATTACTCAGATTAACAAGAGTACACGAACAAGCCCGAAAATTGAATTAGCCGATATTAATTATTTCGCTCTTTTTGATTTGTTTTCCATTCTATTTTTGAAATATAAGGGTGGAAACTTCTTTTAAAATCTCTCTGTATATGAAGTCAGCTAACACAATAAATTTTCTTTTTTTCTTGTAGGTACTGTAAATATAATTAAGAGAGGATAACTTTTGCAAACTTTTATGTTTTCAAGTTTTGTATACAAAATTCAAATATAATGTTCTTATATAAAAATATGGAAAATAAGTACCACGTCTTACGATAACGAATTATGAGAGTCTCTTTGCACTTGTCACAGGTTACGGATTTTTCATAAATGTTTATTCCGAGTTTTTCGTTGCGGAATGATCATGAACATGGTTCTCTGCGCATTAAAAATTAAGCCTGACCAATTTAAATAATTAGTATTATAATAGCGCTGCATTGTTAGAAGAATTATTTTAATAACGAACAGATTTGAGAGATTAAAGATAACGCAACAGATAATCTTTGATTGTAAATTCAAAATGAAAAATTTTCTCGAAAACCGAAGGAAAAATCCAAAATTGCTATTATTGAACTACAACTTTATGTACGATAAATTTTAATCCATGAACAAAAATTAATTGGATGGTTTCATTTTATCATTTCACCACTCCCATCCTGAAAGTAAAGCAAATTTTTTAAACAATCTGTAAATATATTCACATCAAAATAAATTTCTATTCACGTACAGCATTTCATGCGATTTATATTTCGATTAAAAACGTTAAAGCTTGACTACTATTATATATTCAAACTATAAATATTTTATTACGTGTAAGCATTTAATTTTAATCGTATCAACAAAATACTAGAGAATAGTCTGAAAATCTGATGTAAACAAGAACAGAACACCTTTTTAGGTAAAGAAATAGTAAGGGAAGTAGTTGAAATAGATAACTACTATTACATGCATACTTACAATAGTAGCACATTCAAGCATCTAGACTACCGTTCACAGGTGCGGATTAAAAATTTTTTTTTCTTGGCTGACACCGACTCCAAAAATAACAATAATTTTAACTACATTATATTATCGTTATTTTTTTACTTTTTAAGCCGATGTTCTTTTGAAGTCGGTTGCCTTTTTGTTAAAAGTTTTATTATTTATTTTGTGATTTTTTGTGAATCTGAAGTACACTTACTAATTTGTCACTAAAAAAGAATCATCGAAATCGGTTGGCGTGATATTGAGTTATTCGTCCTCTTCTCGTGCATACTGAATGCAAATTTAAGACTTTTATGGTTTTCTCATGGATGCCGTTGCCAGAACTAAATCAAAATGAAATGGGACCACACGAGAAGCACCAGCTTTCAAATAGATAAAAAATCATCAAAATCGGTTCACCTAGTCGAAAGTTCTGAGGTAACGCACATAAAAAAAATACAGACGAATTGATAACCTCCTTCTTTTTTGTTTGAAGTCAGATATTGATCTTCCAAGATCAAGCTTAAAAATCACTTGTTCTTTTTTAAATGCAATGTATTAATGACCTATATAACTCATTTATACATAGCTACGCTCCTGATTTACCTTTTACCATACAGTATACTAAAGACAAGTTCTTTAATACTATACACAAGCAACATTAAAGTATCTATTTCTCAAGGTACATTAGAAAAGTGGTTGTCGGACCGGACACAATGTGAGGTCAACATCCTTTGCTGAAATATTCATATCCCATGGGAGATTACAGGATACTCGGGAGTTTATATGTTTGAACTATTCACTCATACCTATTATTACATATAAGATATGATACCTTGTGTATGTATAGAAAATACATATAATAATATGTTTGTTCATGGTTGCTATATCAGCCGTGTTATGTATATAGGAAGATTGTCAAGGTGGGCCATATTTTATGAATTTTCACACAATTTGGTAGGTCCCTGATATTTATTTCAATGTATCTTTCGGCAAAATGTGAATAAATGACAAAAAAATGATGTGCAAGAATAAAAATCTAAAATAAAAAAGAACGCGACGTTTTGTGGAACACCCGGTAGGCACTATGCTTTTTTCGTACAAATAACTGTATTAGTAATCTATAATATAAAAATGAATCGCTGAATGTGTTGCTAACCGCAAATCTCGAGAGCAGCTGAACCGGTTTCACTTATTCTTTTTTTATAATATTTCTTGAAGTACGAGGATGGTTCTTATGGAGCGAAAAACTTTAAAATTGCCTGAAAAAGACAAAAAAACAACACTTTTCTATATTCTCATACAAAAAATTCGTAATAATAATTAAAAGTCAATTTGAACTTTAATACTATACCATAAAGTTTAAGTATTAGAAGAGGGGTTCCGGGAAAGCAAAACAATTGAGTGACGTAAGTATCGTATAAATATTAATGGCTATATTTATTAATATTAATACTATTGTAACATTACTTAAAAACAAATTGTCCATGGTAAAATGTAAACCATTTGCTCTGTTTGTTTACGCGCAAGGTAATCAAACAAAAAATATCGTGTAGAAATTGTCTGTGGTGAAATGTCAATTGAAATGTAAACGTCTCTAAGCTGTGCATCTATAATATTACTAAATCTAAAAACTACAAATTTCTATAAAATTAAAAAAGTGTTGTGTGTTTGTGACTTACTAAATTTTTCTTTTTTTTATCTTACTATCTGACTCGGTGTCAAGAATAACAGAATAAGTATTTTTTAAAAAGATAAAAAAGAATCGACCGTTATTATGTTTAACTTCTCAACTCACAATTCATTTTTTTGAATGAAACACATAAATTTTGTAAAAAAATACAAATTGACAAATTGTAAAATGTTTTTGCATTTTCTCAAAAATCATAAGAAGCTGAATACATAAAAAAGTTTTAGTTTCGTTGGTAGCCCATATGTCGCATTTTGGTGTCTCTTGCACTTTTTCTAGTTTTACCTTCCAGGCAGCAAACGAAATTTAACATACGATAAGGAACATAGTTTTCCTTCAAAACAGCCATAGATATTTGGTCTCTATGGCCCTCACTATCCTTTTCGGCGAAAATGGCATCCAACAACTTTTTGATAATCCTATATAATCTGTTCTAAAATGTACCGGTTAAAATAAATAAAAGAACATTCCATTATTTTTCCTATTTTTTATTTTACAAAAATGGTAACATTTGAAAAAGGTATACCTTAATTTATATTTAACTGATTGTAAAACATATACATTGATGAACCGATAAACACAAAATTTTTAAACCAAAAAATTACAGTGAACCTACCTCGACAGAATACCGACCTAGACAACTCTCTTCCTATATGTGTAGATTAGGTTATTTTTGTACATAGAGACAAGGTGTATCAGCACAGCGGATGTCCCTAGGTAATTCAGGGTTCTGTTGTGTTCAAATATAAATTTTATTTTTAGAAGTAATCTGTTCTCATGTATAGTATAGCCCCAATATGTTTTTAAAACTGTCATGATTTTTTAAAGGATTTAAATTTTATTGTGCAATGAATAACCTGATGTCGTAGTGAAATCTGACAATGGCAATTTTTTATCGTTTTCTTTGCTCCCGATAAGGATTAAGTGCAAAGAAAAGACATTCTATTTTAACCTGTTATAGCTAGGGTGAACTAAAAGTATAGACCATTTAAGACGGATTTTTTAAAAATATAATTTTGATATTCCTGTGATTTTTTGATTGGGTGGAATATTTATCAGGGTAAAAATACAATCCCACACCTGTGTTATTCTGAGGAGTCATTTTACATGATTAAATTACAAAAAAATGGACAGTTTTTTATAATAACAACATCAATGTTCGAAACTTGGTAAGTGGTTTGCTTATGGTACATTCTGTTATTTTCAGAAGACCTCGATAAAGTAAAAATTATTTTTCATCTTATAACTTACTATCTATCATCAACTAACTATAAAGGCACGTAGTACAGTAATTTAGTTTACCACAGCAAGCAACCAGCGCAACGCAAACAAGTTTACAAGTGAAATCTCAATAATCGGAACTACATAAGAAACCACGATTGTTCGGATTAACCGATTTATACAGATTAATGGGATTGTATAAAAAAATGCATGTGTATGTACACATCATTTTTATGTAATTGTATAGTCTCACAAACGTAGGGAGCGACGTGAATTGGGCAGACTCGGATTATCGAGAAAATACCGTACTTCTATAGGTTTTATTATATTATACTATAAACCTAAGAAATAAATAACGATATATACCCAGTTCCATTTTTTTATGTAGTTGATTTTTCAAGGCGATAAATTCCTTACCTTAAAATTTTTGAATTCAAATTTAAGATTATAGCAATATTAATTTTAATTTAGATAGACTTATGTAATTACTGTTATTATGCCTGTCTCGAGCTTCCTAAGTTTCCAAAACGATAAAGGTAGGTAATTCCTACTTTAAACGACAACAGAACCCAGAATGGTCCATAATTTTCTTATGATTTATCCGTAAAATTTTACGTTAATAAATTGAATAAGGTTTGTAAGTTATTTCAATGATTGGCGTCGACTTCAAAAGCTAATGCTCACATTAAAATCATTTTATCACAGTAAACAATTTTATAAAAACAATAATTTCATACAATAAAATAACAAAAAAGGTTTCGCAGAAAAATAAGATACGTTGTAAATATTTCCAAATAATATTTTTGAGCATATATGAATATTTTTATGCAATATATTTAAACATTTACAGTTGTACCAGGAAAAAAATAAATATATTTTACATCCTTTTGTTTATCTTTTTAAACTCTATAAACAGTGAAGCTCGAGTAAATTATATTTTTCATCACTATTTTAAAAAAAAAGAAGATTTTTCAATAAGATCATACAAATTTTGCCTTTAAATCAAATAGAGAATAATAGAGATATTGGGCTGGTGTTTTAATTGAGCTATTGCAATGGTGGATGAAATTTGATCAGGTTCGTATAACCTGGAACAATAAATTCTCTAATACGGGTTGGATCGGTAGTCATTTAGCCTTTTAAACTGCTTTAACCCTTTTGGATTTTTGACATATATCTACGAATGAATAGGAAACCTACAACTCCAACAACAGACCTACATGTCGCTGAATATCGATATTACGATTGCAAGGCAATCATCGTCAGTAGCTAAAATTATCTATATAACACATTACAAACATTTTACACAAAATTTAAAAAAAAATTTGCAAACATCACCAACAATTACAGTTACGATTTATAAAAATACAAAAACTATCAAAAATTTGAAGAAAAAAAAGATTTCTCAAGACCACCAAACTTTTTGTAAGTATTTTACAACCAATTATTTAGTGGGTTTGAAAAATTCTTTTATTGACCTCAATTTATATCTAAAATTTGGTATCGTTTGTAAAATGGGTGTGTCCAAGTTCGCTAAACTGGCGAGAATTGCCATGAGTTGACCTGTAACAGTTGTCTATTTTACAATTCAGAGTTAGGTATAGGACCTTTATCCCCATTCAGAGTCTTATTGCCTGCCTGATGGATTTAAATGCTTTCGTAAGCATCTTAACTATTGTGATGTAAGTCATCAAATATTAGAAGTTTTAAAGATAATCGAAGGCATATTGTTGAAAGTTCTAATTTTATGAGTGTGATTAAGATTATTCAATGCCTTTAAAGATAGTTACATTGAACTACTAATAGTGGAAATAAATCAATTTTGTTTTTAATGTATGAGTAAAGAAATAAGCCTGCATAAAAACGATACTAATTGTATTATTTTAAATACAATTCATATTTTATCTAATTACTAGAGTGATACCCACCCGCTTCGCTGGGTTTAAAAGTAAAAATTGATAAAGAATGCTCCCGCTTATCCCTTTTCTATAATACTCGAAATAATGGTGGGGATTGTTTTACACAGTTAAAATATATGTATGAATTTCTATTTTTTTTAAATGTATAATAGTAATTATTCATTGAGTACATCAGAGAAGATGGCCTTGAAATATTTTATATTGACTTTTTTTTACAGAAATCTGTAATTTATGGTAATTTCAAATGTCAAATTAAATTAAATGTTTTTTTTTTAATAAATCTTTATTAATTATAGTTCATGTGTTATTCTGATATATCAGCTATATTGCTGTACAGTTTCATTAAAAACCATTCGCTAGTTTAAGCGTGAAAGCGTAACATACAAACAAACATACAAGCAAACAAACATGCTTACTTTTGCATTTATAATATATAGAGATAAGCAAGTACATGTTTTTTGTAAAGTACAATATTATATAATAATACCTACAGATACGTAAATAAACTAATTTAGAAAACTATAAAGTACTAATATAATAATACGTATATATTGTTTGGTAAGGAATATAGTAAAATAATACCTCATTGAGGATTTGTACATTTATAATATGAATTTAAACAAATTCATATCATAATACATTAAATTATTTACTTTGATATTATGAAAATCCTTGTTTGTACTTCGCGCGTATAAAAGATAATTTTATTTTTCTTAGAAAGCAGTTATCTGAATTCGATGGGCCTTTCACCAGGTTTTCAGATATTTTATGTATTTGAAAAAAAAAGCGGAAAAGAAAAAGTAAATTTTTTCTTACTCCAAAAATATTTTTGTATTCTTTTTGAGATTCTTAGTTAAAAAAAATCGCCTTTTTCGTACACATTTAGAGATTGGAGTCCTAAGCCGAAATATACGGTGATATATACGAAACATTTTTTTCAATTCTCTTCAATTCAGATTACTAGACAAGATATTTGTCAATTTAGTTTACGCTGTATGGGTCATATTAAAAACATCAATTATAGTCGATGAGACCATGAATGCGACCATGATGTAAATAAATATCATATACATGATTAAAGTAAACAACAACAAAAGTAATCTACGAAACAGTTTGGTAACTCTCTAATAACTTTCAAACGATTCAAGATATAGAGCCGAATTTTTCAGCACTTTCAATTGTCAATTATAATATGGATATTTTTACTGTAACACCGTTTACAATGACCTCTTAGGAAAGGCAGGAAGACAAAAAGTAAGTTTTTTTTAATGGAGTGGAAAGTCGAGTGAGTCCTGAAAAGACTGGATATTTTGATATGGATTCGAACCGATTACAAGAATCTCCCTATACATGACAAGACCATTACTCGATCTATCCATTTTGGAAATATGGAACTCGAGAAAGGCACTTGGAGAAACAATTACGTCAAATTTATTACACCTGTTCTTGGTCGTTAGCTAAACACAAGTGTGTAGAAAGAAATTTTGCTTTAATTTAGACAAATTGGCCAAGTTATACAGAGGGCTATAGTAATAATGATGTAAAACAAACTTTAATTTTGTATAAATTATAATCTATACTATGTTAAATATTTAAAACAACGTGAAATATTTATGTATTTAAACATTTTATTAATTTGTAGAGCTTTGATGTCATAAAAAGAATTTACATTAAAATGTTTACTTGTTTAAAATTAAAACAAACCTCTTTTTATCACATGTGAATGCCTTTTCCAAAAATTTATGCTACAGACAAATAAAATAACTTCTTAAAACAACTTTTACCTCCCTTTTTTGTGAAAATTTTCTTGGTACCAGATATTCTATTTGAGAATGTTTTTGTAGCACCGTCATTGGTTTTCACAAACGGTATTATCATACAAAGTAAGATAAACTTAAATCATTTTTAAAGTCTATCTTGTTATGATTAACTTAGAAGCGAATTAATCTATATTATTAGATAACCGTCGAGAAAATCTTACAATGACAGCGAGCGTTTTTTTTCCAAAAAATTAAGACTTCAAGGTAGCCCTATCGGTAATAGACTTTGCATTCAGTATTTAATTAAATTTGGCATAGTTGTCCATTATTATATCATAATTAACCAGTTAAATTTTTAGGGGCCTTCAGAGAACTGAAAATCTGAACGTCAAGTTTTGTGGAATAAAATAAAATCTGTGATTTCCATAAGGATCAATATCAAAATATCTTTAAAATATCTTTTTTTCAGTTCTCTGAAGGGCCCTAAAAATTTGACTGGTTAATTATGATATAATAATGGACAACTATGCCAAGCTTCATTAAATTATGAATGCATAGTCTATTACCGATAGTATTACCTTAACCATACTGATTTTTGTGAAAAACTCGATTACTAGGGCTAAGGGAAATCAAGTTTTTCGATTTTCGTTTTCCAACGAAGTGTCCACAGAGGCGGGGAGGAATTTGTGAGATAAAGAATGTTGACACGGATTTTCTTTTCATATAAATAACATAAAAAAAAAAAACACCGATCAACAAGAAAAACGAAAAACTCGCTTTCCTTCATTTCTTTTATTATTTTGTGTATCTATATTACTTTAAATATACTCTTGCCAGAAGCTTAACATTCATACTGTTAAGCTTCTGGGGAAGATTTTACAAGAGAATTATTTAATCTGCATATAACATAATAGTCAAGTAATAAATATATTTATTTGAAATGTAAATATTTATTCGAACGTTCCTTTATAATATTCTTCCGTTATTAAATATGAATGCTTGTTTTTATACAGTAAGTTTCAAGAGTTGATGTTTTAATTTTTTTTATTTTTATAATGAACCTGTACCATTAGTAAGTTTGTACCTTCATCAATAAACCACAAACAATCAAACAGCTCTAACAATCAGATATACTATAATTCATTATGTGTTATAATAATATGAGAAGTGACATGTGTCTTCTTGCCAAGGTCAAAAAATTAACTTGTAAGATTTTTTTATGTACCGAGATTTTGAAGCCAGTAACAAAGCAAGCATAGGAATAGATTTATGATCGAAATAAAATAATAATTTATATATTTTGTGCTAGATTGTTATTCAAGACATCCCTTTAACTCCAACTCAGGCCTACACTAAGCTCAAAATATGGTATAAGTATTTAGTCAACCCCCATAAACATATTGATTTGAAAGGGAGGCATACTGCGTAAAATACAGAACGAAAATCACGGAGACTTTCGACTTTCGTTCTCAAAGCTGACTACGATTGAAATACCCAACGATATGAGTGCTTCAAGTTATAAAAACAGGATTTCATCAAAGGATAGGTAACGTTAAAATAATGAAAATTTCTCAATATAGCCGGGAAAGCGTCCTTTTCAAGTTACAGCGTGTTTTATATTTTTTCTAGATGCAGGAGATATTGTTGTGAATATTGACAAATTAGAAAAAATGGAAAATTGGGCACATAATTTACAAAGCTTCAGGCATTGATTGCAAAACGTTATTGCATTTGCCACAATGGAGACTAGAGATTTCTTTTCAAAACTGGGTGATGGCATACTCATGCCTTTATCATCATAGGCCTGAAGTCATTAAGAATTCCTTATGAATACTGTTAAATTTTTAATTTTTCTAAGCTGGTATTTTGTTTCACAAAAATAACATTTTTCTTCCAAAAATTCATCTGCCTGCTTCTTAAATAGGATGACATTCCGGCTATTCATGTTGATATAATTTGGATCGCCCTGTATAGAATATCTATAAGTAACTATCCCAACAAATATAGGTTTTAAGATGGGAATTTATTCAATCTTTCGCTCATGGATCTGCCTACGTCCAGCAGCGATGGAGCTCGCTGCACTTCGACGACTCTAATGGGGTGGTGGTAAAAATGGGGAAAAGTCATTTCAATATAATAAATGTGTTGCGAAGGTGACTGTAATTGGTACAATCGTTCAGGAGTTACTCGACTATCATAAAAAAAACTTTAAATAAAAAGACAACCGACTTCAAAAGAAAAACTTTTTCAAAATAAATTAATATGCGCTTAAAAGAAAACAATAACGATAATAAAATGAAGATAAAGTAATTGTTATTTTTGGAGTCGGTGTCCGCCCAGGAAACAACTCTTACAGAACATTTTGCTACATTAGCTTGGCTGACACCGACTCCAAAAATAACAATAATTTTAACTACTTTATATTATCGTTATTTTTTTACTTTTTATTGCGTATTAATTTATTTTGGAAAAGTTTTTCTTTTGAAGTCGGTTTTCTTTTTTTTTATGATTTTTAGTAAATTTGAAGTACACTAACTAACTTGCCACTAAAAAAAGAATCATCGAAATCGGTTGGCGTGATATTGAGTTATTCGTCCTTGTGCCGTGCATACTTAATGCAAATTTAAGACTTTTATGATTTTCTCATGAATGCCGTTGTCAAAACTGGACCAAAATGAAATGGGATCACGCGGGAAGCACCAGCTTTCAAACAGATAAAGAATCATCGGTTCACCCAGTCGAAAGTTCTGAGGTAACACACATAAAAAAAATACAGTCGAATGGATAACCACCTTCTTTTTTGTTTGAAATCGGTTAAAAAGTCGCACTAGCGATTATATACATTAAGATTTAACTGCCAATTAAGTTTCCACACCCATTACTTATCATGAGGTACCATCTTTTTTTGTTTTGTTTTTTCCTAAAAGATAATATCTAATGTTTTACTATTTACTATTTATTATTTACAATGAATGAGTTTAATTTGTCTATTCTCTACAAATTTCAATTACTTTTGTATTCACTTATTATATCTTCCCTTAAACAATAGTTGTTTATCATTGCTAAGGTTCTGGGAATCAAATTAAAATAGTAATGATTTTATAAGCATACATCAGTAAGCACATAACTCATATACTTGTGTGAATAACTATTTTGATTTGTTATTCTTTTAAGGAAAATTGATGCGATGATAAAAAAAATATATACCCGTAAAGTATAAAATAATATAACATAATTTTAAAGACGCACTTTTCTCCTGTTTTATTTTGGAACAAAACGGGATTTATTTGTTGCAAAAGCTTCAAATAATTTATGAATGTTAATGTTCTTTTCTATTCTCAATCTAAAATTCGATAAATTTTTTATTTTTATTACAAAATCTTTGTCCGACTGGAATATGCAACTCAATTTTGAAGCAGTTATTCTCAACCGATTGAGCTGAAATTATGTATACACGTTAAATTTAGATGACAATAAATGGTAAGCTAAGTGGAATATTGCAACTCAATTTTGGAGCACCTATCTTCAACCCATTGAACTGAAATTTTGTATATACTTTAAGTTTAGATGACAAGGCATGGTAAGATAAGCAGCGTTTTTTTTAAGGGCAAGCTTTCATACTAAAAGGTAGTAAATAATTTCTTTTAGGAGTCACTCATACATGTAAGCTGTACTACCTGTAAAAACTTGAGGCGCTCTATAATAAAATTGAAGATTCCACCCGAACAAACATAGTACTATGGAACAACATACAATGGCAAAGAATGGTCAAATAAACCTGGCTCAATTCATTTAGAAAATTGATATGGTAAAATAATGAGGTAATTCAAAACAATAATTCGAAAGAACAAGGTTAACTCAAATATTTCAATTACAATATTTCAAAAAATTTGTCCCAAAAAATGATAGCTCTCTAAGTATCCATTTCATCTCATCGGATGCCCTTGACCATCACTTTGACATTGATTGTTAGAAGGAGTGTTATCAGTTTAAAGTTTTTATCTGTGCGTCTATGTGTTTCTTAGTGGCATCGTAGCCCCTAAACGGTCGATTGAGAAACGGTTTTGATTGAGATTGATAACGAAGTTTCCAAAAATCAGTTTACGAGAAATGAATTGTTTTTTAGAAATAATGATTTCAACGTGTTTTAATAGTATAATTGGTAATATCTGTGATTGATATTGTTATCCAGGGTAAAACACACTGATGGAGGCTTGTTGCGACTGTTTGCTAAGTAGCACATACAGATTGTTTAGAAAAAAGGTTTCGAACTTCATGATATTGTGAATCTTGAAAATAACCTTATTAGAAACAGAATATCAAAATGACAATCTCTCATATCTCGTTTAACATTTATTATGCTTATATCTATTAATAGCCATTCAAGATAAAATTTATAGAAATAAAGCTTCCTTTAAAGAACGACAGCCAAACATTGAATCATATCGTTATAATATAAATTATATTGTCATATATAAAATAGTTGGAGAATCGCTCCTGATACTGCTTCTGCTTGCTATCAATACAAACAAACATTACATATTGATGTCAACATTTCCACCATATTATCTACTTCAAAATACACTTTACATCACCCACTTGATATTGAATTGTGGCCAAACATTACCCTCAATAACCATTATTATCATCACCTCCTATACGAACAACTAAATTTACTACATTTCCTGTTCACTTGGTTCATGTGCTATTATCAATTAACGTGATGTATATGTACATCCAGATAGTTGAGTTATATCAGCTCTGTCTATATAAATATACTCTAATCTTGAGGAATAATATTTGTAGAAGCTTTCCTTGAAAATATTCCATCGATTCTAGTGATGATATGGGCAGAGATACATTTTAAGTGCAATATGTTGCATTCAACTATATTTATTTATTCTAGAATAAGGAACGGTCAATCAATATGCACTCCACAAAAATATAAAATAGTCTCTGATCCCCTTCATTGCACTCCTTTTAGTCCAATAAAATGAAGATTTAAACTACCATTAAAAACGGAAGCCTGCATTTTTGAAAATAAGTTCGTTTTGACATAAATATAAGGTATATAGCATTAAAAAACAAGTGAAAACAAACTATTGAGTTAATTGATGAAATACCATGTATAGACAGTGTTTATTACTCTGTCATATTACACATACATACATGTCACACATATGTAACTTATATTCCCATATAATACATACTATACAATTTGCTCTTAATTTGCGCTCTCACGAGTGATCGTGATGACAAACGGGCAGGCAGACGACAGACAGGCAGACAGACAGACAACCGGAAATGAACTAATTAGGTGATTTTATGAACACCTATACCAAAATTGTATTCATAGTATCAACATTTTTAAGCGTTACAAATTTGGGACTAAACTTAGTATACCTTGATATATTTCATATACATGATATAAAAATATACAAAAAAAAAAAAAAAAAAAAAAAAAAATTCAATTTTGTTATTTGTTATTTAAATTAGAATGCATAATAATTTTTCAAATTAAATTTTAAATATACATATTTGAATAATGGCGTATTTACTAGGTATTAAAAGCCTATGTAATATTATATTCGTTCATTTAATGTACCTAAATCTTTTTTGTTAATGAATTCATGAAATATGTATAAAATAAATAAAAATAATTATAATTGTTATTATTTATTTTGGTTTATTTATAATAGTTTATTAATAAATTAATTGTTGAAATTAAAAAAGGGAATGTAGATTTAATATGAAATATTAATTAATAGTTTAGAGTGGAGGCTTTGACATCAAAACGAAACTATTTTAACATAGCTCTAGTTGCCTCAAAAGGTTAGCTTATGAATCTTCATTTTTTATTAACTCTCGAAATAAAAAAAGGGTGTTATAAGTTTGACCGCTATGTGTGTGTCTGACTGTGGCAGGGCAGCGCCTAAACGGATAAACCGATTTTAATTTCTTTGTTTCATTTGAAAGGTTATTTAAAGGAGAGTGTTTTTAGCTAAGTTTCAAGTGCGAGCTTAGGGTTCCGTACCCGAAAAAATTAAAACTATTATAACATATAATTTTAACATATAAAAAATAATTACTATGGAAATGTGGAATGGTCAAATAAACCTGACTCAATTTATTTCAAAAGTGAAGAGTGAAATAATTAGGTAATTCAAAACAATAATTCAAAAGAACAAGGTCAATTCAAATATTACAATTTCAATTATATATTTCCAAAAATTTGCTCAACAAATGATAGCTCTCTAAGTATCCTTTTCATTTCATCTGATGTCTTTGACCATCACTTTAATATTGATTTAAGAAGAAGTTTAAAAGTCTAAAGTGTTAATCTGTGCGTCTATATGTTTTTCAGTGGCATCGTAGCCCCTAAACGGTCGAACCGACTTGATTGAAAATATTTTACAGCTAAGTTTCCAAAAATCGGCTTCCAAGGAATAACTCGCATTTTTCGGGGGTTTTTTTAATTGTGTAAATTTCTTGGTATCACAAAACAACAAATCTAAGACTTCAAATAGAATATTATTTGTATTATTTGTTTATTCTGCGGGTTATTTTATTAAAATGTATGTATACGCCGTAACATTAAAAACGAACCAGTGTCCAGAACGAACCAGTTTCCATTTTTCTGAAAATTCTCTAGTAAGCAAATTGAAGTAGGTTCTCGATGCCGTAGTAAAGCTTGTCGATAAGAAAACAAAGATGGTGAATTTATTTTCCATTTCATATAGATGAAGGTATACAAAGGAAAAAAGCTCCAACGATTGAATTTAAACAAAAACCAAATATTTTACTGAATTTAATTTTTGGTTGATGGCAATGCTAAATTAATATTTATGCAGTGTTGGGTCCTAATATAGAGTAAATAAATTTATTTTCACATTTATTACTACAAAATTACTTCTGGAACATTTAATTAACATTAGTTTTGTTCACATGGAAATATGGTGTCGAAATTGTATTAATATATGTTTTATTTGCATATATTAAAATTATTATGTTACAACTTGGTTGAAGATTATATCAACAGTTTTTGAAAATGATTTATATAATTGGCATAATAATTTTATAGAATTTAAAGAAAGTATTCTACGGCACATAGAGGCTGCTGAATTTTGTGGATATTGGTGTATTCTGGGGTATCAAAGTAGAATATTTTTAAATACCATATTGTCTGAGTTGCCTGCCAAGTCAGTGTAATATTACATTAAGCATAATCAAGCGTATATTTATTTGATTCACCAAGTACTGTATAATAATAATCCAATTAGATAAGGTCCACCCAATGTGTATTATATACCCAATGATTATGTCAGTACATATTTGACTATTGTAAACCAGACTCATTTATTTTAATAAATTTAGAAACGTTTCTAACACATTCGGCAAAACAAACAGAAGTATTATGTTTCTATCAAGTAATGTATGTTATTTTCTTGAACATGCGAATGAACATTATATACAAAGAGTTGCGTTACGTAAGCGAATTCCTTCAGAGATTGAAACCATTTTTCTTAAAATTGAATATTATTGCATTTTTTGTTTTTTCAAGAATTTTTATTTCGAAAACTAAGCGCCTAGAGAAAATATTACAAGAGTACTATTTTACTTAAAACTGACAAAGAATTAGTAATTTGACTAACTTGACCTTTCGAATACCAAAACCATACTTGCCACCAAATTCTATTCAAATCGGACTTAAATTGCGACCGCTAGAGAGTTTAAAGGCACATAAATGTATAGATGATCCTTAAAATCGGTTCAGTTTGGAAAAGGCTTAAAAGAAGAAGGTAATATAATAGAGAGTGTTCTTAGATATGTTGCAAGTACTAGTTTAGGATTCCGCACACGGTTCCGTACATTTTGTAAATTTCACTTCTAAGATTGATTCCTGTGTGTTCGTATGGGTATGCTTTCGTTCATGGGTCATTTTCAAGGTGAAAAGGACCTTGTATTTGCGCCAATCTTTGCGTAATAGTTAGTTAAACTATATAAAAAATCAATTAAACAATATTATATCTCATGGCTACTTTTCCCCAGTAATTCTTGTATTGGATACTTTTCCCAACACTTCTTGATCCCAGTATTTCTGGTATATAAAGTATGTCTTCAGCGCCAAAGAGACACATATTGTTACAAAAAAGAAATTAATAGTAATATTTATTTTCTGGGAAGTTGATGATGTCTACTATAAGGGTAACACTCACATGAAAGTTTGTTTCATTATATGACTCTACATATTATGTGCTTTGGTTTCATAATAATGTAACATCATAATAATTGTTTTATTATAATTAAAGTGTAATTACAATTTTGTAAAAAACTATGTTGTTATTTTCAAAGCGCTGTGCAAAAGTTTCATTAAAATAATTATTCAAGAATGTAAAAACTTCTATTTAAATTTTTTGTATCGTACACTTAAGAAAATTGTTAAGTATATAAGTAAATTTTGACCCAAAAAATCCAAAAATAAAGTTTATTTAATGATTGGATTCGTGGCTTTTGAGATATAATCCAAAGTTGGATACAAAGAGCGATTTTCTCAGAAACTATGCATCCAATCGATACATAAACCCAATTTTTGTATTTTTTTGGGTCAACCTTATATACCCAGTTTTATCGAAATCGGAATCAAAACCCTTTTCCCGATTTCTTCGATTTTTTCTAAGGGGTATCCCTTAAGAAAAACGCATCAATACCTAGATGACTTATTTTGCTCAGTTACGAACAGTTTTTACGTCCTGAACACGCTATGAAAATTTCAGCTTTATATCTGTTTTCGTTTTTGAGTTATCGTGTTGACAGACAGACAAGCGTTACAAACTTAGGACTAAACTTAGTATACCTTGATATATTTCATATAGATACATGGTATAAAAATACAGGCTTCCGTTGGTAGTTTTAATCTTCATTTTATTGGACTAATAGTAGTGAGAGAGAATAGTTGAACATCGAAAAACATCGATTAAAACCGTTTTTCCAAATATTTAAACAATATTTAAACAGTGAAAATATTATTCATTTTTTCAATGCAAAGCTTTCTTATTACTATTTTTGGAATAAGGGACAAAGAGAAAAATGACTTTTAAACTTGTTGGTAACTTTTTGTGTTAACCCTGGATACATGTTAAAACTAACGTGTTGATACAAACATAACGATATTTCGATTATAATTCCTGGATCCCTTGTGTATGTAACTCGCATTTAAACAAAAAGTATCGTTTCATACTAAATGCATGTAATTAGCCACCAATGCAAGCAACAAAAATTTATAAAGTGCCCAGTTATTGCGTATTGTCCAGTTTATTTTGATTATCGATATATCAAATGAATCCCGTCCATATTTTGAATTAAACAGGATAAACAGTTGACTTCTTTATGACCAGCTTTATGTACTAAAAAGCCTCGTAATTTTTATTATATATTTATATAACAACACCCTACAAATGAGAGCGTAGGACATGAACATGAATATAAATATTATTAGACTGCATAAAATAATACAGCATATGTGTGCACTCAAAAATGGGTTTTTTGTGTTGTACTGTTATGCTTTGTTTTTGTTTTTTTTTTTTTTTTTTTTTGAATATCAAAATAAAATCATAAACATAAAATTGTTATACCGTATTTACAATGTAACATATTGTTATCATTTATATGTAAACGGTTGCCAAGTCATTAATTATAATATTACATATATTGTACGTAACAAAATATAATATGAAAAAACTCGTGAGCAGAAGAGCTCATTACTCTGGTCATAATTCCACAACATTTAATATTTCGTAATGTTTTTAACCCCTGAACTAAAAAAAATGGGTGTTATAAGTTTAACCGCTATGCGTGTGACTGTGTGTTGTCTGTCTATGGCATCGTAGCGCCTAAACGGATGAACCGATTTTAATTTTTTTTGTTTCATTCGAAATTTAATTTAATGGAGAGTGTTCTTGGCTATGTTTTAAGTGCGAGATTATTGTTTCGTACCCGAAAAAACTAACAAATTGGTGATGATCTTCAAAATTGATTCAGTTTGGAAAAGGCATGACACATAATTTTAACATATAAATAATTACTATGGAAAGGAATGGTCAAATAAACCTGGCTCCATTTAATTTGAAAAGTGAAATGGTAAAATAATTAAGTAGTTCAAAACAATAATTCAAGAGAGCAAAGTCAACTCAAATATTACAATTTCAATAAAAATAATTCCAAAAATTTGTCCCAAAAAACGACAGCTCTCTAATTATCCTTTTCATCTCATCTGATGTCCTTGACCATCACTTTTGATATTGATTTAAGGAGTGTTATAAGTTTCAAGTGTTTATGTGTGTGCTTTGTATTTCTCAGTGGCATCGTAGCCGCCAAACGGTCGAACTGACTCGATTGAGAACATTTTATGGCTAAGTTTCCAAAAATCGGTTTACAAGGAATAAATCGCACTTGTCGGGGGGTTTTTTAAATTTTGTAAATTTCACTTGTTACTAAATTGGAACTTTTGTCTTTTGTTTAAAAAAGAAAAACACGTTTTTCCCCTTGTAAGTATCTACTCTTAAATTTCTAAAATAAAAATAAAGTTTTATAATATCGTTCCCGCGCCTATTGAGCAACCGTACATACAATAAAAATTTTCAGATTATTTAAACTAATTTGGGCCTTGGTAGACGCAGCAATGCAGAGCAAAAATATAATATACTTTTATCATCCATCAAATAGTCTTCTAAGAACCATGAAGTGTATTTAAACAAGGCATCCACCCTCCCCGGCAACCTTCAATGCAGTGCATAGGTGTATATTTTCATATAAAATTTAAGGATAAAAAATGTACATTTCACGTTTTTTCATGGTTGAGCTATTAACTTAAGATGTGTATCCTTGTATAAAATATTATTATTGAACAAAACACTAAACAAATTTATAGAGGCAGATTTATGTGTTTCAAATACGATATGATATTCTAATACATACCATACTTTAGGTTAGGGTAGATACACTCTTGTATATACAAATTTATCGGGTACGGAACCCTAAACTCGCATTTGAAACATATCTAAGAACACTCTGCATTAAATTGCCTTTTTACTTAAAGCCGTTTTCAAACTGAGCCGATTTGGAAGATCATCGCCAAGTTTTAGTTTTTCAGGCACGGAACCCTAAATTTGCACTTGAAACACTCTTGTTTATAAAATCAAGTTGATAATATTTAAAATTTACCAAAAATAAAAAGTAATATTATTATAACGCCATCCATTGACAAAAGACTAAAGACCGAATAATTGTAGTTTCGCATTTATAAGACGTGAGATTGGTCTGGTGTGAACTTTTTGGTCCACACGAAAAAGTTCGCACCAAATTTTCAACTCTCTATCTTTTATAGTTTTGGAGAAAATGGACACCAAAATTTTACCCAATTTGCAACCTCATGGATAAACAGTTACGTTTACGTTACAACGTAAACACGGAGTAACGTTTTACGTTTGTTTTCCTGTTAAACAAATTTTTTACATTTAAACTTTAATTCTATCTCTAACTGGTTACAAGATGACCTACGTTGCTTATTCACGAACCTAGCCTCACTTCTTACATCCTGAGCACGCTTTAAAAATTTCAGCTTGATATTTGATATCGTTTTAGAATTTTCGTGTCCACAGATAGACGCGTGGAGAGCTAAAAATGGCCTAATTTGGTATAAACTTAATATACCTTGAAATATTTTACATATATACAGAGTATAAAAATTTTAAATAGTAATTTACATTAAAAAATTTTACAGATTAAATAAAAGATTCATTTATATGTCATGTAATATTATGTATATTTCTTTTGACCCCATGTAGCATACATGAGTGTAAAATGTAAATCAGTGTACCATACACAGAATGACTACCGACGCGGCGCGTATCTTTTTGCACCGTACACGTTGTGTAAAAGTGCACACTGTGGTTCAAAAAGAGCATATGTAATGTATTTTATGGAATCCACCTTGTATCTGTTATTTTAATAGTATGAACAAGTGAAATTTACAAAATTTAAAAACCCCCGACAAATGCGATTTATTCCTTGTCAACATTTTTGAAACATAGCTATAAAATGTTCTCAATCAAGTCGGTTCTACCGTTTTAGGGGATACGATGCCACTGAAATAAATACTTTAAACTTATAACACTCCTTCTTAAATCAATATCAAAGTGATGGTCTAGTACATCAGATGAAAAGGATACTTAGAGAGCTATCATTTTTGGGGACAAATTTTTGGAAATATATTAATTGAAATTGAAATATTTGAGTTGACTTTGTTCTATTGAAGTATTGTTTTGAATTACCTAATTATTTTACCCTTCATGTTCCGAAATGAATTGAGCCAGGTTTATTTGACCATTCTTTTCCAAAATAATTATTTAGTTGTTAAAATTATATGCCATGCCTTTTCCAAATTGAAACGATTTCGAAGATCATCGCCAATTTCTTAGTTTTTTTGGGCGTATCTCGATGTTAGAAAAATATTTTCTAATCTTGTATGATTTAATAGGCAGACCCGGATTGAGAAATGTATTTTGCAAGTTGGTTAATAATAGCACTCGAAAATTTGTTATTTTTTCTTCAAAAAGCGCTATACATGTGGCCTCACGATTTTTTTGTCGAGTCATTATGATTATTAAATATGCAATAAATAAGAAGAAAATTTTCCCGAAATTTCATCACTACAATAAAACAGTACCCTTTATACAAAACTTCTATAAGATACAAGATAAAATAAATTGTCATAAAATTGGCATTATATTTTATTAAGAGAGTGTAACATAACATTCTTTAGTCTAAATGGTTGCAATGCCAATGAAAAATCAATTTAAAAAACAACATAAGAAACATACAAAATATTTCAAGATATACTTTATATAATAAACTAAAGTATCTATCTAAGATCCATGCATAGAGTGTTTCATTGTAGTTCGGCACTATTTAAAATGCGTGTTCCTTATCACAAAATAAATAAAAAATTTAATGTGAAAATATGCCCGAAAATTTTATTATTGAGAAAAAAGAGCATCGAGATATTTATTAATTTTGTACTGATATTACAATACAACATTCGTAATAATTGACCGCCATTTTGTTCAGCTTTCAGACTTTAAAGCACCGCTTTCGGGTCCGATTCCCGCCGCCGCAATAAAATTAATTTAATTAATAGTTGTAATGGGCTGGTGTAGTGCATGGTATATAAATGAGGGAGGTGCACTCAGCCTCTGAAATTGAGGTGCTGGTACATGAAATTATCAGCGGAAAGGTGGTAAAACACAAATGGTATCACAATGGGCTCTATAGCCTAAGTGTGTCCTTCGTGGGCAGCCAATATAACTTAATCTAACCTACAATATAACAGTACCTGAATGACCGAGCTTTGCTCGGTAATTTTTGAGTTAAAAAGATTCAAGTTTCGTCACTAATATAACAACCGTTTAAAATGTCTCCACAAAATACCAATTTGAATAACCCGGTAATGTACTTTATTTCGTTAACTAAGATACATCACCAATAGATGTCAGGAAGAGTCATATTTTGCAGTTTATGTTTAAGTTTTTCCTGAAAACACGGATAAAACAACGTTTTTTTAAAATTAAACCTAGCTAGATCGACTTTTCGTCCCAAAAAAATCCTCTATACTCATCATCAAAATCATTGGAGCCATTTCCGGGATCGTTGATTGTTGATGCTTTGGAATTCTATATTCTCCCATAGAATAATGCAGCTGCATCATTTTTATGTAACTCCATATAGCTTAAATGTATGCCTGTTTTTTGTTTTTGCTTTGTAAAATTAGTGATTTCTCCCATAATTATAAAAATCAACACCCACAGTATTTATTTAAACGAAGTAATGTGAATGAATATTCACATTATTAACTTTTAATCCAGTGTAATAATATACAATAACTGTTTTAAAGCTAGTATACCACACTTACTTGGTTACTTGGATCTGGCTTTCAAAAAATAAGTCTCTATCCTTTTGTATCCGCAACATACATATAATTTTCGACAATCTGAAACACGCTGTGAAGTACTTTAAAACCTACATGTATAAAAGCAATAAAATGAAAGTATTTGTTCTCGAAATAAACGCATTAAGATACGAAAAAAAAAAACCGTGACACGAGAGCAAGCATGTCTTCTTTATTTCAACAGTACATAAAATTTCCTGCATTTACGTAATGTTTTGTTACGATTTCAATTTTATTATTAATTTTAATTCATTCATTTAGAAATTATTTGAGCAAAAAAAAAAAAAATAATAATAATAATAACGAAAGGAAAAACAGAAACAAAAAAAGCAATAGAGAAATGTATTATTAACAAAAAAAAAAGGAATAATTGTATGAAATAACATAAAAACCAGAAAAAGAAATTCCATTAAATAATATTTTTTACCATAATTACATAAAAAGAAGAAGAAAATAATAATAATAGATGATCTTTGTTCCCATCTTTTATCTTCGATGATATTGAAACCTACGCGAAGTTATTCCCTTAACGTTAGAGCTAACACAAAGTTTGTTTGTAAATCCTCCCTCGAAGGAAATATTCTTTGTACCAAAGCCAACGAGATGAATTTTATAACAACATTTGAAAATGTGGTTTTTTGATATTAAAAAATCTCTTTACATTTTACAAAATTTTAATAAATTTGTATTCATTAGGGAACTGTTTGTGGTACAATCCATGCAAATTTGAGTAAATTATCATAAAAGTGTTTCTGGAAAGACATAAGATGTGTCAATTTTCAGGGGAATTCTACTAATATTCTGATTAAATAATTATTAATATTTCGCTACAAACGTAAATGAAAGTCATAGTGAAAATGAACGTAAATTCTGGAATTTGATGAATTGAATTCGTCTACGTAGAAATAACTGGAATGTTAATAAAACCATATTAAGAACTTAATAAAATATAAATCATAAATATTGGATAAATGTTACAACAAAATAACAATTCATCACGGAACTGCCTTCAACACTACAATATTAATTATTTCATTGTAACAAAGATGTGTAGATTAGAGAATAAACAAACACACACTTTGTTATTTAAGAACTAGTGGGATTGGGTCAATTTCCGACACTTTCTTAAATATGTTTGAAATATCATACAAATTCATAAAAATCGTTTACCGGCAAAATGATCTGGACATAAATCATTGGTTGATTAGTTTGTACAACTTTACTAATAATCAAGATGTCCAGTTTCATAATATGAACATTACAATAAGTTTTATATTTCTTCTTTCCCGCTCACTCTACTCCCAAATTTCCACGCATATCATAAGTATGTCGAGCTGTTGTCACCTATTGTTTACGTGAAATCTGAAATCACGAAAGAGTAACATCTACGAACGAACGATCGAAGACCCATGCGCACACGCAGACATCAATCTAAAAGTGGTGTTAGTACATTGTCCAGAACATACAACTTAAAGATATGCTTAGCAAAATTTCGATTTGCTTTTTCGGAACCATTAATATAGCTTCCCTACATTGAAAAGTTTATAAATATTCCAGAATTGATACACAAGGTATAGAAAGCAGCTACAAACACCATTATTTTGTATAACGATTATTATTATTTTTTATTCTATTCTTCAAACACATTAGTGGTACATGAAAGGGCTAACAATGCACACGTAATATCGGGTAGAGAGGAATAAGTAGATAAAATAAAAATGAAAAAACACATCTTGCATACAGATATAATACATCTCCATACTTTTGATCAACTAAGAGATATTGAACGACCATCAACGTTGACTCTACATACAAAGTTAGTTGGTGTATTCTGTTATTCGGAGTCACATCTTTACAGAACGGCTTTCTCTGTCGCTTTGAACGATTATTTATGAAATTTATAAATATCTCTATTCAAGAAGAAATGCTGCAAAGTTCAAATTAGATATTTGCATCCTGTTGCTTTGGAGTTTGAGAAATTCATTAAAGAATTTCTAAGAATCATAATTATAATCCTAACCGTGTCGTTAATAAATGCACAGGTTTGATCATATTAAAACAATTCAAGATGGAGATAAAAACAGAAGCTCTTCGAGCATCAAGTGTTATGGTGGAAGCGTTTTCCTGTTAATCAAATTTTTGTTAATTGAGTAAATAAATAGATTTCACCTGATTGAACATTGCTAGAAAGAGTCTTAATATGATCATTCATAAATCAAATTTTATTAGAAGTTTGGGTCACACCGTTTTTCAATTTATAGTCGTTCTCAAAGACTCCGAAAATAAATTTTCTTACGTACCATCCTGCACATACATAAAATGATGTCGTAGAGTTCGTACAAAACGAAGTGGCACCGAGCAAGAGAGAGTGTAGATACGAGTGCACATACATATACATCATACACTCTCTCTTGCTCGGTGCCACTTCGTTTTGTACGAACTCTAAGACACAGTAGTAGGCAAAGATAATCGTTCTGTTTCTGCTACCATGTCGGTTATGTTGTGTTTTATATCCACTACTTGGTTGAGGGGGAAGATAGATTTGTGTGTGTCAGTGCAAATGTATTGGTTTAAGTAGGAAGCTTCTTTACTGCTAGCACTACGATTGACATTAGATACTTGTATCTTCCTTACGGTATATATAGTGGACGTAAATAAAACATAAGTGATGCTCTTATTGAATCTTACATTAGATACGACAATATTTAAGATACTAAAGTGATATCTCTGTTACTAAGGTACACAAGATTACTTCTTAATTTTCCGTAAGGATGTGATCATGGCTATTTCAGAGGTTTTTCTTATTTGTATTAGGGGGCCAAGAGATTTATTTAGATTTTTTCCAGAAACTTCCATCAAGCTTTTATGCCACGTCATTCAAAAATTCAATCAAACTATTACAAACACTTTGAAACTTTCAACAAAGATTATTCTTAGTTTGATAAGTTAAATAGACTGGGCTTGAGGACAGACAATTAAGCAAAAAAGCTAGTATATTTGTATTTTCTGGCACAATACAATAATAATATAATTAATAAGCCGGAAAAAAGTGTCAAAAATTATAAAATGTGGAAACAGCACCGCTTTGAATGAAACTTCTTGCAAGTGCTTATAGAAACCCAAGAAACATATAGCTTACTTAACCTAGTTAGAATAGAGCACAAGGCCCCAGCGGGTGGCATATATAGCAATTTTTCTTGAAATGCTAATTTAGGCTTTAAATTATCATCTAGTAGGTATGTTGATCGCTGAATACGAATCTGATGTCAGATTATACGAATTATGTCACGTATTCCAAAAATATTGCTATTTTGACACGAAATTCCACTTTTGGGCACAAAAAACTGAAAACTAAGTATTTATCGCCCAAACCGTTATCTGGTAGGTATTTTTGGTCGCTGATTTCGAATCTGATGTTAGATAAACGGATTCTGTCACAAAATCCAATGCCATTTTTGGCTAAGAAAGAAAGAAGATCATTTTAAAGCATAAAAACGGCAAACTAAGAGTTGATCAAAATTGCCATGATTATCGGAAGACATCAAAGAATCCGTGTGATCGAACATTCATAGACAGCGGCCAAAAATACCTCCTAGAACAAAATGTTTACGACAAGTAATTAGTTTGCCGTTTTTGTACCAAAAAAAGTGAAATTTCTTGGCCAGAAATGCACAATTTCCGGAATACGAGACAGAATTCGTTGATGTGATATCATATTTGTCCGTACTTATTAGATGACAGTTATAGATACGCATACATTCCGGAACCAAGTTCATTGGAACCAAGTCTTTTTATCCATTTGGTCAATCTTGTTCTATATCAGACGGCTCTTGATCAGTGTTTTGTATACACTCCATATTTTATAAGGTATAAACTAAGCAACCATAATATAAAGTAAAACCACTAGTTCAAGTTTGTCCATCAGAGTAGTAACAGCAGTGCATTGAGTGAAAAAAACACTGTTTTAGTGGATTCAATGTTGTTTTCGAATCCATCGTTTCTATACCTTAGTAGATATGTACAACGTTACCTAAAATATATAGTGGATCAAGAGCTCATCCAATCAGATTGAATTCGAATGATACTGATGCGGTATATAGACACAATACCAATATGTTATTTTATGTTATTTTTATTCTTTTGCTTACTATGTGTACATCATCCTCATTGTTTGGCCCCTTTCTGTACGTATAGCATGATCAGTATCACAAAAGAGCTTGTGTACAAAATGTTTCAGAAGCCAAAGAGATCAGCAATAACTTTTAGTATTTAAGAAAACGTTGCATTTTCGTATTTACACGATATAGAGACTCATGTATCTCAATATTAGGGTTAATTAAGTTATACAGGTGTAAACTACGACCGCATTAAATTTTATAGCAACCCTGCGAAGAAAAGGTGTTTAGTAATTCGATAAAAAAAAATTGAAAGAGGTTATACTAGGGTTTATTTGCATATATTATCAAATCTGGGGTCAAAAACGAACACGAATTTTTTACAATATTTTACTAAACATAGAGTGTCGCACATTAAGTATGGCACTTTGGATAAATAAGTTCCTGGCTACTAACTAATGGGCATGTAACTTCTTTAAAATACCATAGACTTTTCAAATCATTTTACGGTGAAAAATGAAATGAAATCTTTTTTTTCTTTTAATTATCTTTTCAAACTTTTTAAAAGAGCATTTAAGAAAATGTAGTACCTAATGAAGAAAATTAACCGTGTTTTTAAGCAAATAGTATCACAAGTCAATATCGTTAATTCGAAAAACTTATATTTTTCAAATAAGTTTTAACACCAATAAGAGGACGTTTGTCAAAACACAGACATTCTTTTATGACAGTCCTGAATTCTAGGCATAAACATTTGTTTGTCTAGGTATAGACATTTCTTGCATGGCCTTCATCACATTGCAGCAGCATTACCAGTTGGATATGACCTGCTCCTTGTTTGATCAATTACGTCTATAATGTTTCACCTCACCTCTCAGCCGATCAGTTTCAAACCGCCGCTCTTAGGCTCCCTTGAAGTTGTTACATAAAAAATAGAGCATATACGAGATCGATATCTTAAAAAATTACTACACAAAGACTAATATAGATACCCACAAACAGTTTAAAAGTAGAGATAGAACTTGTTCTTTACATAAGACCCATTAAGATTACTCTACTCAGAGCTTAAAAAACCTTTTTCAAAACAAAATCAATCACAGAATTATTTTATATGAAAATCTGCAACATCTGGTAAAAATCAATACTTGTATTTACTGTATAAAGTGTTTTCCAATTATTTATACTTTGTTGGTCGTTTAATCGATTAGAAATTACATTCGTATGATGGTTGGCATCTCTGTAAATAGTATAATACCATTATGTCTATTATATTCTATTAAAGAAGGTGAATCTACATCGAAAGCTTAAAGCATATTTTCATATATTTTTTTCCCATAAAAATACATATCCTTAATTCTATTTGGGATTTGTATTCAATTATTAATATATCTAATACCCACGAATAATAAACTTTAGGGTGAATATATTGATAATCAAAAGCTACTCAACCTTGAAAAATTTGGTGGTTACATTTTTGTTCCGTAATAAGCTATGATAGCCATCACCCTCAAGTTATTTGCTCTACTCGATGAATGAGAAGAATTCGTAACGCATAAATCTGTCCACACAGTGTCGTGTGTCGTCGTATGTTGACCATTATTTTTTTTGACAAGTGAAAGCAGACAATTGATTGAGTTAAATTTTGAAATACTATTTATGGACAGTGCTGATTACAATACAAGTATGTATAAAAAATTTATTCTAACTTGCGCACTCGCGAGTAAACAGTAATCTCTTTTAGTTTTTATCCAGATCAGCGATATGCTACTAATTTTTAGGCTAAATACCAGTCTTTAAACGGTTTTGAAAAAATGAAAAAGTATTATCTATACCAATTGTGTCCGAATAAGCATGAAATTTAATTGAAAAAAAGAAGTAGCTTAAAAGAATAATACAGACAATTAAAACGTTTTTTTTTGTAAAACATTTCATTAACAATGTTATGTTGACGTCATAAATCTATAAATTAATTGACTTAAATATAATTTTTAAAACAAAAGTTCATTGCGTACTTTAATCAATGTTTATAAATAAACGGAGTAAAAGCTCGTTGAAAAATCAACGGAGAAAGTTTTTTTCTTGAAAGTTTTATCTCTGCACATCAGAGTGTGTTCTGCTATAATATTTTGCGCAAATCTTAAATTTAGTGATGTACATACTAACCTAAAACGTATGTGGCTAATAAAAGCTTAAAAAAAGTAAAGATATTGAAGTTATCGATTTTGCACAACAATTTCTTAAGCTTTACTTCTATTTTAAAAGTTTATCTATAATTTTTCAAAAGGTCAATATTTCACCAATTGTGTTTCCTATGCTTTTAAGCCTCTATGCTATATAACCTCTTTGGTTTATTCTAACTTTGCATCATGTACAATGGACTAATAAGAACATTAAACCGACCGCACACACCATTTACCTAAATAAAAATGCGTAAACTGTATTAGTCATGTGTACTTTGTAATTTTTTAAAAAAAGAACAAAGAACATTTTTTAAAAGCAAATAAAAGTATATAATTTTCGATTAAATTTTCTCTTTTTTTTCAGTGTATGTTATTCGATATAAAGTAAATGAAATGAAAATTTTTAATGCGTATAAAGTTATACGGATCATTACTATTAATGTAATGCCTTTTATATAAAATATAAAAATTATAATATATTAAACATTATGAGCTGTTATTAACTTTATTAGCATATAACGATCATATTAATATTAAAAACAAAATTGAACTTTAAATTAATAGTGTCGACGAACGTAATAGTTTTACTCCCACACAGGCTGTTCAAATATCATCAATGCAAACGAAAGGAAATTTTTGGAAATTTGGTACAATTATTTTGAAAATTTTGAACGAAAAGAATAATACAAAAGTTATTCAGAATTAATGTAATTGCAGGTTCAGTTGATTTCACTGTGATTTTTGAATCGGTCATTGACATCAGCTGAGTCTTATTATTATTTCATCACCAACTAATGCACGAGTATAGGAATATTTTTTCTTTACCTAGTAAAACCTTTATTAAATCCCAAATTTTAATTTTTCAGAAAAACAACAACTACAAAAAACAAAATAAAATAGTTTTTGTTTGAATAAAGTGTTCTTGATTTTCTCATTTTACAATCTGTGGGAATTCGTCTAAACATGCAAAAATATTCGTTAGTAAATTTCTTTCGTATTAATAAGCTAATAAAAAAATTAAATTAACCAAACCTATCGAGAAGCAAATCGAAATCAAGAAAACTAAAAGGATATTATATCATTAGTTTTTGTTTTTGTTTACTTTTAATCATGCATACAATATTTATTTACATCATGGTCTATTCCATGAAATTTGATGTTTTTAATATGATACATACAACGTAAACTAAATGTTGACAAATATCTTGTCTAGTAATCTTAATTAAAGAGAATTGAAAAAAAATACACTCGAACCAAGACTCGAACCCGGACTTCTTGGATTCTTGTCAGGGCGCTTGACATGAGTCGAAGAAGTACGGGTTCGAGTGTATTTTTTTCAATTCTCTTTAATTGATATTATTTATATAAGTTATATGTTTAAATTTAATTAGGAATAATAAATTGGCTTAAAAAATTTTAATGTAGTAAGTGCGTTTTTTTAGTTCCGGGACACAATAAAGTATAAAATAAAGTAAATAAATAAACAAATCATGAATCAGACTGCGTAAAATAAAATCTTGAAAGAAACAAGTCCAATAGTTGACAACGCAACTTTAACAGTCTAGACCATTTCAAATCTTGTTAAATTTGCTTAACCGATTGTTCAATTTGCTTTGTAAACTACTGGACTTGTTTTTTTTCTTTTCAGATATTATTTAACAAAGCCAAGTTTTAAATATTTATTTTATTTTTATGATTTTCAAACGAAGCAGTACTTTTGTGATGTTTTATACAACAATTTATAGTAAATGCTACAAAGACGCATATTTCTTACTGGTCAGTTGATTCTTGTTAATATATCTCGCCTTGAACCCTCGAACTAGGTTAGGTTAGGTCATATTGGCTATCCACGAAGGAAACACTTAGGCTATAGAGCCCACTGTGATACCATATATGTGTTTTACCACCTTTCCGCTTGTAGTTTCATTTATTAGCTCCCCAATTTCAGAGACTGAGTGCACCTCCTTCATGCATATACCATGCACTACACCATCCCATCACAACCATTAATTAAATTAATTTGTTGCGACGGCGGAAATCGAACCCGCTACTCTAAGCATACCGCGGACGGAATTATGATTTAACCAACTGAGCTAATAGGGCGACAATCCTCGAACTAAGCCGGTACACTTCGCAAATATTATCTCAAAAAATATAAATGAGTATTTTTGATTTTGTTTTCGTTTAGAACAATTAAAAAATTAAATCTGAACGAACTTGCTTTATCAACCAATGAAATAAGCTGTGGCTTTATTAAGATATTGTCTGTACTGGTTAAGAAAGTTAATTGTCTGCGCCAGTATTATTTGGATTGTATTATAGGGGATTTTCATCGAAGATTACCGGTCTATATTTGCGAAATTATATAATTTAACGGTAATAACTATTATATGAATGTCTTTAAATTTAATATCACAAATAAGTTTACTATAATTATAAAAACAAACATGAAAAGTAAAAACCAATTGTATCGTAAAAAAATAGAGCAAATGTCTGGAGTGTTAAAATAAATATAATAAAAATACAACCTACACATTTTATAAAGCACAAGCAAAAAATTGTGTTTACAAAGAGAAACAAAAAATAGGTACACATAAAAACATAAAATGAACTTGAAATTCAGAAAAAAAAAACTTGATAAACGAAACAAACATTTCTAGTAGCCTACGATAACGTTTTTTTTATCGTCGTATGACCAACATGACATGAAGTATATATTTTAAGATAGTTTCTAGGCAGAATATTACCCTGTAAAAGAAATTATTAGATTGAAGTAAACAAATTTACTTGACTATCGATGTTGTTATATCAAGTAAATATTTCTCGAGTAAGCGATCTTTATATTTTACACTTTATCTCCTACTACCGTCCTACTTTTATAATAACTAGCAAATTTTTAGACCATGCATATATGTAATATATATCAAGGTATACTAAGTTTAGTCCCAAGTTTGTAAAACTAAAAAATATTGATGCTACGAACAAAATTTGGATATAGGTGTTCATAGAATCACCTACATAGTCCATTTTAGGTTATCCGTCCATCCGTCCGTCCGTCTGTGAACACGATAAGTTAAAAACGAAAAATGATATCAAGCAGAAATTTTTACAGCGCACTCAGGACGTAAAAAGTGAGGTCGAGTTTGTAAATGAGCAACATAGGTTAATTGGGTCATGGGTCCGTATGACCCCTCTTGTAAACCGTTAGAGATAGAACAAAAGTTTAAAATGTTCCTTATAAAAAAAATGTTTTTTTGAAACATTTGTTCTTAAATATTAATGTTAACCCGTGACGAGGCAAATTAGGCGCAAATTGTATAGTATGGGAATATCAGTTATGTATGTATGTCATGTATGATGTATGTGTAATGTGATAGAGTAATCAACACTGTCTAGAGTAATCAACATGGTATTTAAGCAATTCACTCAGTTAACTATTTATTTTCACTTGTTTTGATAAAAATTGAATATCGTTATTCATATTTTTTTACGTTTATAACTAATTATTAAATAGAAATGTAAATCTTGTGATATAAAAAAAATAAATATATCAATCAACTTTATAGAATTTTTTAAAGTAAGTACGCTCTTTTGTGATTGCGAGAGCTTGCCTTTTGGTTTTATACATCATAAAAATAAAAAAATAAAAAACCTGGAAAATGTCAAATACATACGATAATTTATAAGACCTTTACTAAATACAAAAAAAAAAATATTTTGCAAATAATAGAACATAAGACGATATAAGATCGACCTTCACTCATCCAATGAGACATAGTATATTTAAATTTTATCGTTCAATAAATACCCCTATGAAAACTTGTGTATTGAAAGTAGCTACTTTTATTAAATTAATTTTAATCAATTTTTTACTCGATTGTCAAGGAGTGATGTTTTTTTACGTATCTTCTATGTATGTATGTATATATATTTGTTTGTAAATGTCTTTATAACATCGTATCAGTCCGATGGCTCGAAGGTAACGTACAAAAATTATGGTATCGTTATATTTGAATTAAAAACCAAAAGATTCTTAGTTTGCTGTTTGAAAAAAAAACAAAATGATAGATTTTTAGCGTAAAATAGTAATACGTTAATGAAACAAGTGAAAACAAACAATTGACTGAGTTAATTGTTGAAATACCATGTATAGACAGTGTTGATTACTCTGTCACATTACACATACATACATGTCACATATATATAACTGATATATCCATATAATACATACTACACAATTTGCGCATAATTTGCGCTATCACGGGTAAACAGTGATGTTTACGAAAAAATGTTTCAAACAGACAGACAGACAAACGGAAATGGACTATTTAGGTGATTTTATGAACATCGATACCAAAATTTTTTTTATAGCATCAATATTTTTAAGCCTCACAAACTCGGGACTAAACTTAGTATACCTTGGTATATTTTATATACATGGTATAAAAAAAATTAATCAAACCAAATTGAGTATCGTTAGCTATACTTTAAAAGTAGATGTTAATAGAGTGCCTACTGATACTAATGATAAACCCTGTAGATATATTGGTATGTAGATAAGCGAATTTGATGAAATAAATTAATATTGTAAACTATGTTATTAAAATTTATGAAGTTTGATTCTATAAAATATAGAATAGTTATTTATTTTTCAAAATAATTTGTTCGTTTATAGCGATTTAGAGTATGTGTATACAATTATTATACTTAATATTAGAACACATTTTTTAGATCTCTCTGTGTGTGTCAACAAGAAAATACAAATGTATTTGGATATATACAGGGTCCGTCACCATATGTGGTACATTGAGTATTTTAAGGCGGTATCAATTTAATTTAATTTAGTATTTCATTGGATATATATATATATATATAGATAGATATGGACACACACACAATATTTTTTATTTTTAAGTAGTGGGAGATTTTGATACATAACAAAAAATAATAGTTTTTATTTTTTGTTATGTACCAAAATCTCCCACTACTTAAAAATAAAAAATATTGTGTGTGTGTCCATATCTATCTATATATATATATATATATATATATATATATATATATATATATATATATATATATATATATATATATATATATATATATATCCAATGAAATACTAGTTTTTATTTTTTGTTATGTACCAAAATCTCCCACTACTTAAAAATAAAAAATATTGTGTGTGTGTCCATATCTATATATATATATATATATATATATATCCAATGAAATACTAAATTAAATTAAATTGATACCGCCTTAAAATACTCAATGTACCACATATGGTGACGGACCCTGTATATATATATACTTTTCAGGGTTTGTTTGTTAAAGGTTTCACCACAAGTCTGTATTCCTTCACATTCTTACCAATAGAAGTCTTTTTTATCCAATAGAGGACCCGATTTTTTATTTCAATCACTCAGTCAAAAACCTAATTTTGTCAAAAAACTAAATTTTCTATGTATATGATTATAGCTATTTTTGAATATTTTGCAAAAGTTTCTTACTTTTACTTCCTTTTATAAAATACATACCAAGCTAATAAAAGCGTGTCAAGATATATAAAATAAAATAAAAAGAGTCTTTGAAAAAATAATTTCTTTGTAAAATCCAGTTCCATAAAGTTCTTACAGAATATTTTATATAAATTATATATGTAAAATGAAAAACAATTTTTAAATTATTCGTAATAACTCATATAATTTAATAATTATAAAATTAAAAAGTTTGTTTTTTTTGTTTGTTTTATATTTAAATATATATTTTCGTCATTTATCAACCGAACCAATACAAATAAATAATATACGTCACTATCTTTGTCTTCAGATTATGATTTAATAAAATATATTTGTATTATAAACGCGAAACATGTTATAAATTTTATAAATTTTTATTTGCATCAAGTTTCCATGTGCATTGGAATTAATAGTTCCATGTGCATAGGAAATTTTAGGATGGAAAACTTATTATAACCTCAGTTATAACTAGTTATGCGTAAGGTATTTGTCTATTTTAAAAGGAGGAGCTTGTACAAGTAATGCAGAGGGAAAGTAAATGAAGTCACTTACAACAGAAAACTACTCGTCATCTAAGGTTAACGAGTATGTGATGAATTCATGCAAATTCATAGGGCAATAGCTTTCATCTGATGAATATTAGACGAAGTCGATTTAAAAATAGATTCCATTAACTATTTATTCGTTGTTTAGAGATTTTTCGAATAAACATAAAATTGACATCCCTGTTAAATTTATTTTCATGGCAAAATTTTAATGGAAATATCTAAACATAACATAACTATTAAAATATTCATAGCGTAATTTTTGATCGACGGTAGCCAACCAACATAGATTAATTATTTAAATAAAACTGAATTAATGACAATATATTTTATATTACGGCTATTTAATAATTCATAAAATCATTATTAATTTAATTTGATCATCATGTGTTGTGAGGAATGAGAATGTATATAGGTATCTAAATTATTAACTTTACAGAACGATTTGTTCCTCTTAAAAAAACATTGGATTTAAATCGACAATTGTAAATTAGTATACTATGCAATTATATACTAGTGGATAAATTGTAAATTGCTCATGACAGTTGCGTTAGAAACTTCCCTGCTACCAAAAGTGAAATGGAATCTCGCCAGTTTTATAAGCTATTTAACTTTAAAAATGTAGAATTAGTTTTCGGTTTAATTGTACGATTTTCCGTGCAATAACAAATACCAAATTACTATCTAAATGCGTCCAATTCACTTGTCGGGCGCAAATGTTAAATACTATGGCTATTTATCATTTGCGTTCCTTAAAATCTGGTAAATGAGAGTGGAAATTAACTATTTGAAGCAAGGAAACAATTAAAAAGCAAAACACTACCTGCGTAAAAAAAACCTGTATCTAGAATATTTAATTTTTATGTAAAAACTAAAATTTCTATAACGAATTTCTTGTTAAATTGTATAAAAACAGAACGGGAAAAAAAGTAGAAAAATGTGGAAGTTTTCTATAATGTAGAGTTTTCAGAACTACACACTATGTTGAGCTCTCCAATTTAATTATACTCATAAGTACTTAGACGTACCTAATGTACGTACGAACAAAACTCAAAAAACCATTTCGCGGTAATATTTAGAATCTCAGTACTAGTAATGTGCCTTTTGTACAAACATTTAGAAATATTCAGATTTTAAATTGGAGTAGATGCATACATTATGAAAATATTAGAAGTAATATTGTGATAAACTTCAAAAGTATGATTTAGATGAATAAACCATACACTACGCTAATAATTTTCCGTACCTGGTAAAAGTCTTAGGTGTTAAATATTAAAGTAGTTATTGATTTCTTTTGACGGATAATTACAAAATTCTGGTTGCAATAAAAGGCGCCTCTAAACATTAACCTAATTAAAATCCAATAATTTAAAACCTTCACTCTTAAAATGAACTGCTACAAGAATTTTGGTTTATAGAGCTCAATTAATCATTCTGTACAGAGTTCAATAAGATACATCTCATCTATCTATGACTGTTTAATGTACTGAAATTATGGAGAGATATATTACAATTGTTTATGATGAAATGAATGTTTTTAGCCAAAATTCAAAATAATAACAGAGGTTTGAATTCTAATTAGCATGAAAGTTCATTTACACGATACATTTACTACAATACTCTTTTCTGAGAACTTGTTATTTCAGTAACATTTTATAAAAAGTTCTATTCACTTTTAATTTACATCATATTCTAATGGTTGTACGTCCAAGCAGCCTCATTTATGTCACTAGTATTTACATTTTTAGAATAAAAAATAAATTTTTCTAGAATGACTGGCGGTGGTAATCTAACCGTTTGAATTGAAAATTATACAAAAAACAACCAAATTTATAAAATTATGGAAAAAACTTATTTCTTGGCAAAATAGTGTTCCAACTTGCAGGTGACTGGCTTTCTAAGCCACTTTGTTTCGATTAGACTACAAATGAAAGTGGAGAAACAAGCAAGAGAAATGAAATAGGTAAGCGACAAACCCTTACAACAAATTAAAAAAGTATGCGAGTCAAAAAATCTCTACATATATTTTTTGGTACAGAAATCACACGAATGCTTTTTAAAAAATCTCGAATAGTGGCGACTCTTTCATACTCGGAAGAGTTTATTAAAGTAACGAAAAAATTCAACAACTGTGAGAATAAAAATAACATAATAACTTGAAAATATTTACATTTTTTATTAAAAAATAAAATAAAAAAGTATTTTTGCTGTTCTCTGAATTATTTTTTTCTATTATTGAAACAAATAGAATAGTATTGTCACGTCCTCATTCGACCGAATCCACGTTAAAGGTTGCAAAAAAATACCAATGCAGTGTTGTTCATTCATATAGCAACAAATACATAAAATGAGCGAACCTATTACTGTCGAATGGTGTATATTAAAGGATGTTTCCCATTGGGTTGAAAGAACTGTGTAGTAACAATACAGCAGTTATACCTTGTACTTCAGACTACACAGAATTTTTTTCTGAATTAAATTACAGAAGTTATTTTTTTATTTAAATAGATTTAGTATCACGTATTGAATGTAATTGCACAAAGTCTTACAAAAAAAAAAAACTCAATTATAGGGAAAACTTTTGGAAAACTCAATTTTAGATATTTTCGTAATCTTGCACTCTAGACTAAAAATGGTCGTTACTTTTATTGTAGATAATTAAATTTTTTTTGTAAAGCAATTTTTTTTTTGTAAAGCAATTTTTTTTTGTACCACAAACCGTTTATGACTCATGCAACTATTATTGACTATTTGACCAAAATCTCTTCTCATTTTTGTTTAAAAAATAAACTGCTAATAATTTCATTCTTAAATCTTCAAATTTTCCTCAAACTTTTACTTCTAAAATTGGTACTTTTCATGATATTACGCTTTTAATGTTGCACTACAGCTGCAGATAATTAATAATTTTTCTTGTACTAAATTACATGAGTTATTATTCCTAAAAATTGGTTTATTATCACATACTGAATGTAAATGCACTAAATTCTTGCAAATTTGAATGGAAAATAGTTAAATTTTCTATCTTTTTAGACAATTTTAGTCAAAAAATTTTCAAGAAGTAGTCGCTGCTCTTGCAGATAAGATAAACAAATTATTTATTGATAAATCTTGCACCTGGTAGTGCATTATAGAAAAGAGTATCGACCTTCTATATTACCTGTTTTATTAAATATCTTTTTCCATATTAATATTATAATGATAGTAACTGTGGTTATATGTCTCCCTGTCTGATTGGCTTTTACGAATACAGCTCGGCAGATTTTGATGAAATTTCGGGTGGGGATACGTTAAACTCTGAGAAGTAACATTTAACTATATAATATTAAAATGAATTACTATGGATTGACGGGTGTAATAAATTAAGGTAGGGCCGTTATGGTTTGTTATATATATAGAATCAGAGATATCCATATAATCCATATGAAACAAAATAACGCATCCAATAAAAATATTGGTCTTGTTTCGGGGAATATACTATAAGTCTATGAAATTATTAAATGATATTATGTGAAAATAATTTACGTATATATAATGTTTGTATAGTGATTGGAAAAGAGTCTTGTATGTCTAGGATGTAGAACGTACATTGTCTTCAATCAGTGGATGAATGTTTTTAACAAAAAATATACGATAAAAGTTCTTACTATGACAAATTCTTATTTAAGAATGAAAAAAAAAAGAAGTAAAATAATTATTATGAAGACAAGAAAATGAGAGCAAACTAATTTTATATTTTTTTCAAAATTAATAAAGTGGAGATCAAAGTATATTAATAATTTGATGTAAAACTTATCGAATTATCAAATATCAAAATGAAAATGACTTTTTCTGTATACACTTAATTTGAAAATAAAAGTTTCTTAAATAAAAAGAAACTTTGTTTTTTAGATAGTCTTGTATATTTTGTAACAGCTTTAGTACCTTCACTAACAGCGTGCTTTGCCAATTCACCGGGTAATAATAATCGAACTGCGGTTTGAATTTCCCGACTTGTGATTGTTGAACGGTTGTTATATTGAGCTAAACGTGATGCTTCGGCAGCAATACGTTCAAAAATATCATTAACAAAACTGTTAATGATACTCATAGCTTTACTAGAGATACCAGTATCAGGATGCACTTGTTTTAATACTTTGTAAATGTAAATTGCATATGATTCCTTGCGATGCCTCTTGTTCTTCTTATCACTCTTTGATATATTTTTTTGCGCTTTGCCAGCTTTTTTGCTGCTTTTCCACTTGTTTTTAGAGGCATTGTTACAAACACTCAATATCATTTATACATTATAGACAAGTGGAATTCACAAAATTTTAAAAACCCTCGAGATAATTTTCGGGTACGAAACCTGAAACTCGCACTTGAAACTAAGAACACTCTCTATTAAATTACCTTTTTAAAACAATAAAAATCCAAATTGGTCGATGTGTGTGTGGCTCGATGCCACAGACAAACACACATAACGGTGAAACTTATAACTCCCCTTTTTTGTTTCGGGGGCTAAAAAACAAGCAAATATAAAGCAAAACATGTAAAAACACAAGCCATTTAACTTTGGCCAAAACTTCGAAGCCTATACTTAGATTTGAAATTTTTTCAAAAGCTCGCTTAGACCGAAAATCAACTTTATGTGAAATAAATAAATTTAAAAAAACACTAGCGAAAAATTCAAAAGTCATTTCTTACAAGTATGCCGAACGTGAACATATCAATTAAACTATTTTTTTTTATTCATTTAAAGTCGCTAATTAATCTAATTGTGATGAGAAAATTATGATTTAACTGGTAATGTAATTTATTTATTTTTGTGATATATTTTCCCCGACGCCGCGTAGATCTCAATTACCTAATTTTCGAGCGACACGGTGGTATATAAGTCGAATAAGTATGGCATTTCGTTAAAGACTGTACGAAATTCGGTAGACTTGTAGTAAGGGTCCCTACACTAAAAATGGTTTCGAATTTGCATTAATGTATTTTTAAAGCGTAGACCTCGCTTAAAATATAAGATATCCCAAAATAAACGATTGGCCATATCTTCTCTTATTATATATATTTTTTATAGGACAAAAATATTTTTTTATCTTTTATGAAGTGATCTATGGTAGAAGGCAATAATGAACCCTACCTCTCGCTCGAATTCACGCCTTATTACCTTCACCAAATATACCTTGTAGGTATTATCGCTATCACTCACGCCATCATGCAATCTTAACAGTTCACTTTAGAGAACCGTTTCTCTTTTAGACATCCTTTACGTGCCTCTCCTTGGGTACCTCTTCGCTGAGAGTCCAGAAACCCTTTCCTTTGCTTATTTCATTGACTAAGAATCAATAATATTCTTGAACTAATGGACTATAAATGGTATATGGACTGTCTATAACTGATATATGACACAGAAATATACCCACCAATAAACGATTGTGTAGACGTAAGAAATAATGATAAAATCTGAACATGGTATAAATGTATCGCATGGAACTGAATACTAAAAAAGCAAGTGTTTTAATAAAAGTCAATTTTGAAATTTGATTGATAATCAATAAAGAAACAATTTATGAAATACGCACACAAAAATATAGAATACGTATATGTGTATGTTTTAACCTATTCCCATTAAAATGAGATAAAAAGTAACTTAAAGCTTTTTACAAATTTAATTTATTATATAAATTGAATTCTAAGAATTGTTTGGTATATGTTTGTTTGTTTGTATTAAATATACATGCTTTTCACTTATATAATCAAAAATACTTTACATGATAAACAAAAATATTATTTGTTAAATGTAACGCAGGCAACCAAAAAAGGTAGGTTTGGTGTATATTTTATTTGGGCAATAACCTTTATATGAGTCGACGGGCTACATGAACAAGTGAAATTTACAAAATTTAAAAACCCCAACAAATGCGATTTATTCCTTGTAAACGGATTTTTGGAAACTTAGTTATAAAATGTTTTCAATCAAAATCTTTGTTTTCTTATCGACAAGCTTTACTATGGCATCGAAAACCTTCTTCAATTTGCTTAACAGAAAATTTTCTGAAAAATGGAAACTAGTTCGTTTAAAATGTTACGGCGTATACATACATATTAGTAAAATATAACGCAGAATAAACAAATAATACAAATAATATTCTATTTGAAGTCTTAGATTTGTTGTTTTGTGATACCAAGAAATATCAAACACGCCAATTAATAGTTAATCATTTATGAAAAATTGCAAACACAATACCTGCAAGACGATGTGCTACAAGTGAAATTTACAAAATTTAAAAAAAAACCCGACAAATGCGAATTATTTCTTTGAAGCCGATTTTTGGAAACTTAGCTATAAAATATTCTTAATCAAGTCGGTTTGACCGTTTAAGGGCTACGATGCTGCTGAGAAACATACAGACGCAAAGATAAACACTTTAAACTCATAACACTTCTTCTTAAATGAATATCAAAGTGATGGTCAAAGACATTAGATGAGATGAAAAGGATACTTAGAGAGCTATTATTTTTGGGACTTATTTTTTGAGATATTTTAATTGAAATTAAATATTTGAGTTGACTTTGTTCTTTTGAATTCTTGTTTTGAATTACCTAATTATTTTATCATCTCACTTTTTGAAATGAATTGAGTCAGGTTTATTTGACCATTCATTTCATAGTAATTATTTATGTTAAAATTATATATCATGCCTTTTCCAAACTGAATCGATTTTGAAGATCATCACCAATATTTTAGTTTTATCAGATTCATTACTCTAAGCTTGCACTTAAAACATAGTTGAAAACTCTCTCCGTTAAATTAACATTCAAAAAAATTAAAATCGGTTCATCCGTTTGGGCGCTACTATGTCACGGACAGACATATACACATAGTGGTCAAACCTATAACACCCCTTTTAGTTCGGGTGTTAAAAAATTTAATACAGTTGATTTAAAATATTTTGTTTTATGATAATAATTTGTGTCAAAATTTCAGGTGAAGTTATATGAAAGTTGCTCGGTTCGACACAACACCTTTTTAGCAGTCGGCAGAAGAGGGTAAAGAAAGGAACATAGTAAACGCATCAAACAAAATCATTATTATCATAAACAACCATTATATGGGTGAAAATTTTAAGGTGAAATAAAGCACAAAATATTGAAAATGAAAAGCATTTTCACATACATAAAGAATGCCAAAGAGCCCCCATGGTGGCATACACATTTTATACGTTTTTTTTTTCTCTTTTTGTGAAAATAATGAAATGTGTATTAATTTTCCTTAGAAGTTTAATCATGTAAACATTATAAGCAATCTGTTTTCAAAATATGACAGGAAATCAATATGCATTCAATAAAATATAAGTTTCTTCAAATCTATTTTAAGGTTGTACAGGTAAATATATCGTCGATATCGATATATCTACTCTGCTTGACATATTATAGTTTCACAAACATAAACTTTATTTTCATTTATGTATTTTAAAGGTTCTGTAAAGCAAATAAAGGAAATACGTTTGCTATGGGATAATTCGGAATATGTTTAACGGGGACTAGAAGTTGAAAAATTGTAATGTAAATAAGTAAGGGGATGTTAATGACACAAAAATTCGAAAAAAATCGAATCAAACATTGCAATATCTCAGAAACTCTGCATTGTAATACATCGTAGAAATAATTTTTAAAATCGGTTAAGTAGTTAATTCAAAATTCAAAAATTTTCATACAAACTATCATCCCCTTTTCACCACCAAAATTATAGAATTTCATATAAACTTTCATTTCCAAATTGACTCTCTTAAAAAATGAATTTCTTATATATATAGATGTGGCAAATTCAATTTTGGACATCTACCCACTGTTAACTAGCAACTTTGTTGAAATATTTTAAATTCACGCGTTGTCAGTATGCCAGTAAGTTACTTACTATGAGATACTAAAAATAACTTCATTAAAACTAAAAGTATAACTATTATTTTACGCTTGCCAAAATTCAACGTATTTTTGCAAGCTACTTCTCTATGAATATCCAAAACAATAAAAATTTAATGCATGCAGTTGAAGTCACGATTACACTTACGTAGTCCATCAGATAAAAATTAATCACTGTTGATAAAAGTATTCAATATTTACTTCAAATTCTCATAGCGACACGACCATCTTAATAGTTTACCTACTTAGCATACGAAAAGGAAAAGTATATATCTTTTACTATATGCAGTTTTTTATCAGATAAAATACCTTCCATTCTTTTTAATTTTATAATTGGTAGTTTTTAGTTACGACAAAGTTTATTTAATAAAATTATGGTAATTGTGTGAAGATAGCTATAATAACATAAAATCTTATTTTTATTAATTTTTTTACCATCGTATAATACCAGTAAGTTTTTTTTTTGAATGTAATTTAAATTAATTTAAATTTTTTACGTAATCAAAACTCTACAAAATATTTTTCTAATGAAAATACACACCTGATATATTTTTATAATATTTTGTTCCTAATTTTAATAAATCCCAGATTTTTATTAAAACATTTAAATTATAAATTTAAATTTTTTGTTTTATTAAAAGAATGAGTAGAAACAATTACGGATTACACCTTTCTATTTTAATAAAACGGCGAATGTTTGAGATTTAATCAATGCATTTAAAATATGCGTCAATAGAAGAGATCATCGAATTCAAGTAGCATTTGTTTTATTAACAGGCACCTCCTTTTATCCACGGCAAATGCGAGGCAAAATTTAATTCTTATACCAAATCACTTACTAATATAAAAAACTTTTAACAAAAAAAACCGACTAAAAAAATAAAAATTAATATGCACTAAAAGTAAAAAATAACGAAAGTCGGTGTCAGCCAAGGAAACAACTAGGACAGAACAGTTTGCTACATTAACTTGGCTGAGACTGCCTAAAAAACCACAATAATTGTAACTACATTACATTTTCGTTATTTTTTTTTACTTTTTAGTGCATATTAATTGGTTTTTTTTTTAAGTCGATTTTTTTTTTTCGTTAAAAGTTTTTTTATTTTATGATTTTAAGTGAATTACACTAACTAATTTATCACTAAAAAAGAATCATAGTTGGCATGATACTGAGTTATTCGTCCATTTGTCGCGCAGATACTTAATGCAAATTTAAGACTTATATGATTTTCACATGGATACCCTTGTCAGAACTGGATCGAATTGAAATGGCACAACACGGGAGCTTTCAAATAGATAAATAATCATCAAAATCGGTTCGTCCAGTCAAAAGTTCTGAGGTAATAAACATTAAAAAAAAAACAGTCGAATTGAGAACCTCTTTCTTTTTTGTTTGAATAACAAGTAAAAATAATTAGTATCAGGCAATTATTCTTCGAAAATTTGATCTTGTATATCGTTATTAAATAAGAATTAGTTTTTATTGGCTAATTGGTATTTTATTCAATTTTTTTAAAGATATACTACATATTTTTTGAAATCAAACATTTAAAAAATGCGCATTTGATTTGAATTACCCATATTTAGATACTTGGACATTGATACTTCCAAGAGGCACTTCCATGACAGATTTGTAACCCTCTATTTAGTTTTGGAAAGTATTTAAAGGCAATTTAAGCCTCAAAAACCGCTAAATTCGACGATATTTCAAAAAGTAGGTTAGAAATTCTCACCCACGAAAATTAATTCTTTATCACTTACTTGAAATGTTTACCGACTCTGGGAATCTCCTCTATAAATTGCTAAGATAAACCTCTACTTTTATAACATCGTCCTGCATAGTAAATTAACAACTCTGCATATAGCAGATTTAATCTCATTTGTTTTATTGTGGTTCGATTCAAATGTAGCAGGGAAAAATCATGTTGCCCTACCCGTTGACCATTGACATAGATTATATTTTTGCATAAAATATGACTAAAAACAACAAGATAATAATGACACACAAATTTTGAAATTATCTCTTTGAATCCTTAAAATTAAACATAACCTACAACAATTGTTTTTATAAATTTAAATGTCTGTCAAAGACGTTTAGTTTAATTGAAAATATGATCGTTCTATATAATCTCTACTTTAAAATAAATTACACATAAGCGGGTCTTTTGTATACAAACGAATACAGGATGTTATTATATCCATAACAAAATACATACCGTGATTCATTTTATTTATGGATCAATGTGCTGTGAATAAATCTGAATTGCACCCAGACCGATAATAAGGGCCAGCGAGACAACAGACTTACATTTCGCTAAATAATGATGGCAACGCAATCATCGCCATATGCTAAATTTATTCATATAACACATTAAAAACATTCTTTGCAAAATTAAAATAAATATGTAAAAAATTACCAAAAACTATAGAAACCCTTATATACAAATTATTAAATAATTGGAAAATTATCTTTTCAAGGCCATCAAACATTGATTTTTAGCCCGTCAGTACTCGCGTTATGATCATTTTGCTCACGCTCGATTTAAAACGTAAATAACCTTTATTAATAAATGGCATTTGTGGTTGAAACTTTTTCTATCATTATATTATAAAATTATTTAATATATTTTCGAACTTTGATTTTACAGGTTTTTTTAATATCTGCAGTTTTAAAAAATATACTCAAGTCCTTCAGAAGTTAACAGAATCTCTCTCACCACGAGAGTAAAGTTGTTAGCAAAAATATTAACTTCAGATTTACTCTCAAACATCATTCAATAATCACGTAATCAAACTATTTTTAATTAGCTAGTGCACTCAAGAAAATAAATTTATATAAAATTATGTAGAGGTTATGGTTTACAAAGTTAAAGATTACTAAACGTGCGAAATATTTGACGCATGTGCAGGACGCATGAGCAAATCTCTCATCACGTGAATAAAGATTCTAAAGGGTTTAACAACATTTCTTAACATTCAGTTTTACTTTAAGTATCGTGGTCATATCAATAACTATATTTTCTGTTATTTTATGCTCATATGACTTGCTAAAGCATTTTACAAAATTTTTTTTAAATCGTTTAAGAAGCTTTAGAGTTTATCCATTATAAATTGCATCCACTTTTTTACCACTTTAGGAATTTAATTTCCACGAATCGGGTAATTTCAACTTTTAAAGCCAAAATACTACTACGTTATAGCCTTCACTTTTCTTTCCTTTTTGTTCGCTTATTTCCCTTTTTATTCACAATTTCATGGTTTTATTTTTTGATGTAAGTCCAAACTTTTTATATGTAATAATTTTAAATCGATCTAGAAGTTGATTCAAAAATTATGTATTTTTATAAAAACTTCATCTCCTTTTTCACCACCAAATTTTCACAGTCCTAGCCCCAGGATTTTTAGTTGTGCTTTGATATGTTAGTCAGTCAATCAGTCAGTTAGTTATTCTGTTCTGTACCGGGTCGACTCTTTCAATCTTAAGTTATATTATTATTTAATATTTATGTTTTACTTGAAGGTGCTAAATATATATTTTATTTTATTTTTAAGCGGAAGTACCTGTACATGTGTTCGTTTCCAAATCTATGAAAGAAGTATGAAAATATTCTTAAAAAAAGATATGTAAAGTTTAAAAAGAATAAAATAAAATGAAGAGAAGAAAATAAACTTAAATATTTATAATTTAAAAGTCTTGTGGGTAAATACTATATATATTTTATGTACCTATTTTTTTATGTTTTTATTTATTAGCCAAGGTACCATATTATTTTTCAATGCCTTATTATTATTTTTTTTTTTTGTGAAGCCTCTTGAGTGTTACATTAGTTTGTATAATATACAAAAACGAGGTACACACATAATATATTTTTATACCCTGTTTATATGTATATATAAAGGTATACTAAGTTTAGACCCAAGTTTGTAACGCTTAAAAATGTTGATACAACACCAAAATTTTGGTATATGTGTTCATAAAATTACATAATAAGTCCATTTCCGGTTTCCTGTCTGTCTGTGGCCACGATAAATCAAAAACGAAGTGAGATATTAGGCTGAAATTTTCATAGAGTGCTCAGTACATAAAAACTCAAGCTAGGTTCGTAAACTATCCACAAGGGCCAATTGGATCTTCGGTCTGTAGAACCCATCTTGTAAACTATTACAGATAGAACAAAAATTTTTATTTAGAAAATGTTTCTTATAAAAAAATACGTCAACATCTCTGTTTATCTTATCCGCGAGGGCACAAGTTAGGACACAGATCTGATGTCTATTTTCTCCAAAACTGAACTAAAAACAAGATAGAGAGTTGAAAATCTTCAGGTAATTCTAGAAAATACTTTCGAAAACATAAACTGATCAAAAAATAAACGTCTGCCGAAAGACCGTCATAATTGTGCTGGTTTTTTAAACCCATCTAATTTATAAACATTTAATGCAAGCACTGATATTCAACACTTTCTTTAAAGGGTATTTGAACAATTAACTCAGTCAATTGTGTGTTTTCATTTGTTTTATTTTTGATTTGTCTTCTTAAAAAAACAAATTCTAAGTTTAAATTGTTTATGTAAACACACGGAAGTACTTATACGTTTATTAAAAAACTAGGCACAACTGAAGTCGGACCTTCTGCGTCTGTGCTTTGATAATACCATTTGTTGGGGAAAATTTGAACACTACATGGAAAGTCAACTGGATTGAAATTTAGTCAGTTGGAAGTAATCACTCATGCCAGATGCTAGAAGGTATTACTGATTTGATAGATAGTTTTAGTGTTACTGAGTTGATCTGAAGTTTTTACAGTGATTACAACCAATAGGCATTAATCCCAAATCCTATTTCAAAGGCAGGTAGCGATTGGCAAAAGCAAGATTAAAAACATGTATTATTCTTTAAGTTGAATATTTATATTGGTACTTAATCCTTGTTCTGAATCCTAAATAATAAGCCATTAATCTTGATCCTGAGACTACTCTTTGCCATGAATCTTGATCTTGAGACTACGAATAAATGTGTAGAATAAAAGTTTAATTAATAATTATCTTTAATTAAGATCGAATATTACGGATTTGGGACATATCAAGCGTAAGAGTTTATGTGACTGGTAGTAAATAGTTGAGTAGATACGCGAGTTTTCTTTCAATAATTGAAATGATTTGTAAATATTTTAACCTGTTCAGAGTTTTGCCTGAAACGTTTACAATTTTTGGAAATATTTTAATCTAAAATGCAGATATAAGGACTGTGATTAAATAAAATAAAGTACCCTTTTAAAAGCGTTGTTATGTAATAAATTTTTTTTTACGTCCCTTAAATATATTTTGAATTTATAATATAATGATATCCATCATTTTGTAACTTATTATAAAAGTTTCAATTATATTTGAATGTTTCCTTTTAATAAAATATAAGATAATTTAAAGTACCCTACCTATCATCTGTATCATAAATTACGTATTTTGAAAACATTTTAAAATAATGAATAATTTAATTAGATTTTTCTATTCTATGCAAGTCATTTTTCTGTTCTGTTTAAAAAAAGATACATAAATAATAGTTAAAAAGATAAAAAATCAAAATTGTAGCACATCCTAAGAAACACATCTAGTATGATTCAAAAATTTGAAGAAGCACTTTCGTTGACATTTGACAATTTATTTGAAAGACACTTGTAGAATTATAGATGTTAACTGAGAACAGATTAGGATTAGACTTGTGCAAGAATCTATACTAGTTTTGGGTCGGTCAGTCATAAACCTAGAATATACACCACCTTAATTTTTAAAAAGTTGCCAATCGAAAACTTAAAGTTGAAGAAATGTGGTAAATTTAGAAGGAGCTGGATCAAACAAATTTTCTTTCTCTAAATGATAAATGAGTTATCAAGCCAACAAAAAATCAAGGTATAATCAAACGAAAATTTAAATCTTAATGATTGGAAATCTTTATTTGTATGAATCGCCGCAATTCTCAACCTACGACTTGGTTGATACTATAATTTTTTTGGCTCCCAATATAATGACCGTTTTTTTTTTTTTTAATTTGCTAGTTTATAATGTGGTAATCAATAAAAGAAAATTACAGACAGGATATTAGTATAAAAATAAATTTCAATAAAAACGTGCCATAGGTTAGAAAATTCGATTATAGCCAAATGAGGATATTGTTAGTCTCTCTGTACCTAGACGAAGAAATTTAACACAAAAAACGTCAAAATCGTAAAAATTTTTATAGTAAGATGGTACTCGAAGGTATTTACAAAAACTTTGTGAATATTTCCGATTATTGGGAGATTTCCTTCGTTTGTGCATTTAAAAATGCTTTTCTGATACACTTTTTTAGACCATTTAAAAAAATTATTATCACGCCAATAATGTACTAAATAGACTGAAAATTGTTATTTGGGGATTTTTAGGGAGAGTGAACGCGAATCCGATATCAAAAAAATATCTCGGAGTACCTTTGTACCTAGACATTCTCATTTCAAAAACATAACTTCCTAATTTCAAAAGATGAAAAAATTTTTGAAGAAAATTCCAAATTTTTTTTATTTTATAAAAAGCTGGTAATGATTATGAAGCGTAAAGATATTGAAAAAAATTTCATTTCAAATCATTATTTACCATGTTATATTTTCAAATAATGTACAAAATAATACATTTTTTTAATGCACAAACGAGGGAAGTTATCTCGGTAATGTAATTCTAGAACCTAATGCAAAAAACCACATCTCGATGCAGCTTACTTTAGAAATTTTCGCGGTAAAATGTTAAATTTCCTCGTCTAACTGAGAGAGACTATACAACACATATGTGGATAATGAAAGCTACAAAGAGAAGATACTATCTTCTACTTTATCCCACTGACAAAGAGGTGGAATAAGTTTACTGGTAAAAAACAGCAATGAGCTAATGTTCAACACGGCATGCAATCATTGTTTGTGATTTACGTCATGAACGTGCTGCGTCCGTTTATTTGTACTAGAAAATATCATTCGTTGTGTTGGTTATATGTCGTTCAAGCTTCTTGAAAAGTTAAAGGAGACAACACATTTCTATTTAGTGTTGGTACAGATTGCAGGAAAACATATTTGTACTCGTATATACAGTGTGTCGCAATTTAGATGAAGACACCCTCATGTTTTTTTTTATTTATCAGAATATCGATTTGAAATTTGCACAGTCATACAGGGAAATAGGCTACATTTTTTAAGATACTCAACCAAAATCTGAACTTTAAACCCAGTCTATTACAAATTGACAAATAGGGCCGTTTCAACATAAACAAATATCTTCAACATTATTTGGCTTATAACTTGTACCTATAGCTTTGAAGATGTCAATACTCTTCCTAGTAACTATGATGTCATTAAGAAAGCTTAATAAGGAAACCGATCCGTTTAGGTCATACCAAACTTATCATTAAAAATATGTTTTACTTTTTAGGATTTCGTCAAAAAAGTTAAAAAAAGGAGTTTCTGAAATGTCGCAATATTTCGATCGATTTTAGTCCGTATCTCAAAAACTATTCGACCAGTTAACAAATGCACCCGATTTTTGTTATTTTAGGGTCAAATTCACCTTATGTACTGAGTTTTATTGAAATTGGATATAAAAAAAATTTCTGGATTTTTTGCAATTATGTTAAGGAGTACGTACCCCTTTGAAAAAATCGAAAAAAAAACGCAAAAAAATTTTTTATTTTGGAATTTGATGAAACTCAATGGATGGGGTAATTTTAATACTAAAATTATAAAAATCAGTTTAATTAAATGATTGGACCTATAGATAGTTACAATGTCAGCGAGTATCATGGGCAAAACTTAATTTTCAAAAAAGTTTCAAAAGAGTTCCCCACTAAAAAATTAAAATCCATAAAATTGGGAACAAAAGGGAGGATAAATGGAGGCTATAACGTGATAGTTTTTGTTCTTAAAGGAGAAATTCCCCAGCAAAGCGGGCGGGTATCGGCTAGTTTATTTACAGATATCTCTGTTCATCAACTGCTTACAACATTTTTTTGTTTTCAAAAAAATGACAACTAACAAGTTTAATTCTATAAATTAAAGGAAATTCATAATAAAAAGGAAATATTCTGCTTATCAACGAATACAAATTATATATAACATAAAAACTCTCTTTTTTTGCACAAACAATAACTAAACTAACAATTTAGAAGAAAAATAAAACTTAAATTCTAATTTTAATAGGTTAGGGAAGGTTAAGTTTATAGGTTAGGTTAGGTTAGGTTATATTGGCTGTCTACGAAGGCTATAGAGCCCATTGTGCTAAAACACATATATGGTGTGTTTTACCACATTTCCGCTGATAATTTCATTTCTCAGATCTTCAACTTCAGAGGCTGAGTTACACATCGTTCATGAATATATCATGCACTACACCAGTACATCACAACTATTAATTAAATTAATTTTGTTGCGACAGCGGGAATCGAGCCCGCTACCCTGAGCATACCGCAGTATCTACAATGCTAAACAGTTTACTTTGTTAGTTATTATTACTTTTAAAAATGAAATTTGGAGAATAAAATTGTTTTTCATAATATATAAAATAGTAATTTATTTGACATAGAAAGTATAATGAAGCAAATTTATAAAAGCTTTGTGTGTATTTTATTGAAGATAATGGCACGATTTAAAATTATATTATTTGGACTTACACGTTTCAGAAGTAAATCACTTTATTTCATGCATATACATAATACGTATACACATATAGAAATACGCTTATTACACATGTTAGTAAAATTCGAGAAAAACATGTTCATGATGTAAAATTCGCATAAAGCTATTTTCTATATGAACTTGCTCATTATATGTTCTATATGTCTACTGTGGCTGTGTGTCGCACAAAACCGTTACAGTTTATTAAAGTTGTAAATATATTTTACATGCCTACAACTAACTGTTACATTTTTATTCAATTTTATCTGCTAGTTTATTACATTAATTGGGTATTTTGTTGAATTTTGCACATCTTGTGGTACTCCATTGCTTGCATTTGATAAACTTTAGTTCCTCTTGAGAGTTTATTTACCAACATTATGTGGTGCCCAAACATATAAATACACTTATATATTGTGGTCCAAGATCCCATGGCCCTCAGATCTTGATTATTTTTTTATGGACAAATTATGTACGAAAGAGTAGTATAAGTGTGTACAGTCAACGTATTTACACCCGCTAGCTTGGACCGACGGCCAATTTTCAGGTACTAGGTGCTCTAAGTACGTAAAAATTGTACTCACTTTACTTACAGTCTAAGGACTGATTCTTACGGTAAGTTGTAAGGAATATTGTAACCAATTTGAAATTAATAATGCCAGACACCTTCTGGCAGCAGTTTTAAATTGCCATACACTTTAAATATGGAAAGAAAAAACTTAACCTTGCTAATAGTCTTGTTTTTTGTCCATAATATTTAGGAGGTTTTTTTTATTCTGTAAGCTGCCAGACCAATCGTTGAAGCCAAACATCCCTTAAGCGTATTTGAAGTGCCGCCGTAAATAAGAGCGAAATACCATTATACGTGCGCTTGAGTTTCAGCGAGATAACTGTACGTGTGTGTGAGTATGAGTGAGATAGTTCCACCATCAGTACAGAAGCAATAGCTCCATTTCCTTCGGCAATTCGCTTTAACATTACACCAGTAATACAACCACTTCTCGATCCGAACTATGGATTAACCTGTACACCCCATTGTATCATAAACCTTACAATGTAGGTCTCCGATCAAACTTTTTTTCAGATCGTGCAGGGAACGACTTTTTTCTACTCTTAATGATCAAAAAGTGAGGGTCAAATTCAGTTTCCAGTGGGGTAGAGGTGGTATTATGCGGTTCGCCATGATTAATTTCTATTCTTTAAGTTGGTTAAGCTATAAGAGGAAAAATGACCTATATCCAAAATATTTGCAATTTTTCAAAGAAGTCCGTAAAAAAGCAGCGTACAAATGTTTTTCCTCGGGCATGGGCACCACTAAATTGTATTTGTATTATAACGAAAAAAGGTAATAAAAAAATTCGTAGCAAGATTCAATGAAGACCTGTATAGTAAGGAAATTTATATAAAAGTGTGTTTTACTGCAAGGTTTGACGATTGTTCTGGAAGAATTGTGATTAACAAAGATTGGATATTTTAAGTTGTGTTCGTTATATATGTTATGTGAGCGTTGTGTTTCTGTAATTGGTCTTTCTTAATCTCCACAAAATATTATATGAAGTATACAAATAATGTTCAATGGACTCTTCATGGTTTATAATGCAATAATAGAGCTTTGTTTTATGTGAATAATGGATACCACTAGTTTACAATTTACTTCCATATCTGTTTACGTGAAATACAGGGTAAATAAGGAATCTTGCGTCTGATTAAGTATATATAACTAAGAATATTGTGTTTATGTTATCCTCGCTGTCTTTCAATCGATTCTCTCTTTTTAAACCCCGAACCAAAAATAGAGCTGTTATAAGTTTTACCGGTATGTGTGTGTGTCGTCTGTCTGTCTGTGGCATCGTAGCGCCTGTAAGAGTTTGATCTTACATATTAAAGTTGAAATATGGAGAAGAAATAACAACAACCATTTGACGCCTTAAAATCCACTTTAAACGTATGAACCGAATTTGATTTTTTTTTGTTCGAAAGGCAAGTTAATGGAAAGTATTCTTATCTATGTTTCTAGCGTAAACTTAGAATTCCGTACCCGATACAACTAAAAAAATAAAGGTATCCATAAAATTTAAACTGCCTAGTAAACTGATTTATTAAAACGATATAGGATAAATGATAAACATCAACAAACATTTCTAATGTTAGCCCTAATAAAAAATGATTTGCTTATAATGTTTTCAGTAATCCCGACTGGATGTGTTTCGATATACCGAGATTTTGCGATAATTGTTTGTCTACCCTGTCCCGAATTTGCATCACATTTTTGCCGCGTTGTGTAAAAATTATCAATGAAATCGCTTTCTATAGACGAATAATCATCATATACGATTTGGATCAATTGAAGTGCTTCGAAAATCTAAAATATTTTATACAAATAATTTAAAATTTTTGAACTATGACGCATGTATGTGATGAAATTACACATACAAATAGAAAAAAAATCTTTAGTAAAAAAAATCTTAGAAAAGTAAAAATGGTAATAAACATTTATCGCCTACGAATTTAAGCTACGAATTGTAAATGTGTATAATTTTTGAATTGATTCACCTAAACGGGCATATCAAAGAAAACCAAAAAACTGCGCTCATTATACCATTTTACTCTTGGTATTAGTGTGATTATGATTTTCTACAAAAACGAATGAAATGAGAAGAATATCTTTGATTTCATTGTTATTTTATTCATATTATTTTAAACAATATAACTTACAACATACACGTTCTATGAGCACACACTTTCTACAACATGAAAATTACATCTGTAATTTTTTTTCTATTCGTTTTATGAGTTTCATGGAAACTGTAATACCTATTTCCGTTTTCTTTATTTGGTTTACTTATCTCTACACTGAAAGCCACAGTTTTCATTTTAATATACCAAAATCTCTCGAAAACAAAAATTCAAACCAGTGAAATTACAAAATTTAAGAAACCGTCCATAAATGTTACGGGTACGGAACTCTAAACTCGCACTTAAAGCAATGCTTAGAACATTGTTCAATAAATTACCTATTTTTTATAGCTTTTTCCAAACTGGACCCATTTTGAATATCTTTTTAGTTGGGTACGGAACTTGCACTTGACACATAGCTAAGAATACTCTCTTTTATGCCACTGGCAGGCAGACAGACAGACACACACTCATAGCGGTCATACTTATAGCATCCCTCAGTAGTTCAATTCATTGGCTTCAACAATTGAAGCCAACTCACAGCTTCGTATGTTTTTGAGATATGATGCTTGAAAATTCGCATGGTTTTCAGGACTGTTAAAATTTTGGGTTTTGCTTATACCGTTAGAGAAAGAACAAAAGTTTACAAAAGTAAAAATTTTTGTTATAAATCCACAACTTTAAACAATTTTTCGTAATCACCATTGTTTTCTCGTGAGGAAGCAAAAAAGGGCAAAAGTGTCCATAAATATAAAATATATCTAAATAAGATATCTAAATTTGTAGATTGCTTCAACTAGTGAGCCCTATGAAAAAATTTTGTAGTTTTTCACAAAAACGCAGGAAACATAAGTTTTTTGCTTGCAGAATTACAGGGGTCTAAATACCAAACCAAGACAGCAGTTTTACATCGTGATTTGTAGAATATGACTGTAGCTTTCACTTGCTATGAATATGTGTTTATTTTAAATAGATCGTAAGAGTCAAGTTCAAATATAACGTAGCAAAGTTATTCCTTTTCGAGGATGACAACTTTTGATTATATCCTTTCTTTACGCCTTGTAATGTTCAAAATAATCAATAAAATAAGGTATCGACTTTTTTTTGTGTTTATTTAAAGTCGCTCTGGATATCGACTTTATTTAAGTCCATTGTTGGCCAAAACGTCTAAGAGTTAAAAAAAATTAATAAATAAAGTTATTGATAAAAACAAGAAAGTCGAAACAATTTATATTTATTTATAAATGAAGTGTGTAACATGTACATAACTTTCAATAAAAATAAAATAGAGTTTTCAATCTATCCAACCATATTGAACATTGATTTTTCGTTATAAACAATTAATCAATTATGATTTCTCACTTTTAAAATGTCACTCATAATATAAATAGGTAGGAGCTACTGTTTGATAAATATTGTTGTTGAAGTGTCATTCATTTTTATAGACAGACGGAAATGAGATATAAAATTACTTATGAAGAAAATATGATCAAAATTTGAAACGATAATCGTTTCATTTTTCATCTCAATAATATTGTCAAAGGGAGAGATATAAATATATGTTTTTATCAACACATTATAAGTAATGATTGTACACGGTGTTTAAAAATTCGATCAGAAAGTTTTCATACTTTACTAATTACATTTAAAAAAAAACTTAAAAATAAAACCGAACTAAAGAGAAAAACTTTTCCAAAACAAATTAATATGCACTAAAAAGTAAACAAATAACGATAATGTAATGAAGTTAAAATTATTGTTATTTTTGGAGTCAGTGTCAGCCAAGGAAACAACTCTGGCAGTTGGCTAAAACAACAGTTGGCTACATTAACTTGGCTGACACACCGGCTCCAAAATAGCAATAATTTTAACTTCAGTTTATTATCGTTTTACTTTTTAGTGCATATTAATTTAAATAATCTGTGAAGTTTTTTTATTTTGTGAATTTTATTGAATGTGAAGTACACTCGAATCATTGAAATCGGTTGGCGTGATATTGAGTTATTCGTCCTCTTGTCGTGCATACTTGCAATGCAAGTTTAAGACTTTTATGGGTTTCTCAAGGATGCCATTGTCCGAACTGTACCAAAATGAAATGGCACCACACGGCAAAGCACCAGCTTTCAAATAGATAAGGATATCATCAAAATCGGTTCACCCAGTCAAAATTTCTGAGGTAACACACATAAAAAAAATACAGTTGAATTGATAACCTTTTCCTTTTTTGTTTGAAGTCGGTTTAAAACAAGATTTACAAACCATCGTCAAGGCATAAAATCTGGCTGCATAAGAATTAAGCTAAAGAAATTTTGGATAACTGTTTTAAACTCATGTCATTTCTATAGCTGAATATTTTCTAGAGAAAAATATAATAAAAAAAAAACACATTGTAGTTCCTTAACCGATGAACTGATATAAATATTTTTATAATTAATTTAATCGAGAATGTTCTTAGCTATGGTTCAAGAAAGTCTACTCAGTCGTTCGAGCTGCTCATGAAATTTTTTCTAGTTTTTTTAGTGCGGAACCCTTCAATTTAACTTGAAATATAGCTGTGATCTAATTACAAAAAAGAAATCAATCTTCATCCGATTAGGAGCTATGATGCCGAGCAGACACATAGATTCACATATACACTGATACGTTAAACTTATAACACCCATCATTTCAGCCGGGGATAAAATTATCATTTTTTAACCGACTTCAAAAGGAGGATAATCTATGTGGACCGTAGTTTTTTAAATGTGTTCATTGACTTCTCTGCCAGTTGCGTATCGATTTTGAACATTTTTGTTTGAGAGTGAATAAGAACTATTAAGATAATCTACAATTGTTTCGTCAAAATCGGTTTAATAGCTTTTAAAATAAGGGCTAATACGTGTAAGTGACTAAATAAATGTTAACCTAAATAAACTCACTACAATGTACAAAACAAAATTATTTGCAAATCATGGAATGCGCAAAAAAAGTAAATAATAATTAAAGTTTCGACTCCAAGGAATAACTTTCTTGTGAGCACTTTCGCTTTGAATTTGACGCCAATGAATCCACCTTCCATTAAAGAGGATATGTTTAACAAGAATTCGAAGTTATAGTGTAAAGTAAAAAGGCGCTAACATCATTCCAAAATTTTACTCATATTTCTATTTATCTTGTGATAAGTACATTTTTAAAGAATAAAAATATCTCCTGCCTCTTGAATGAAGAAGCTGTTCACTAAGATGATTTCAATTTTAAGAACATTGTGTAGGAATATTTAACCAATAAATTTGTACCGTCATAATATTGATTACATAATTCCTTAAAATTACCTATGAAATATTTATTATGTACTAAATAATACGTAAAAGAAAAAAAAATTTATTCATGTCGCGTTGTTAGGTGATAAAATTACTATAATAATTTAGTATCATATATTATTACGACGATATTTCTTGGAAAATAATGTTTGAGAATATACGAGTAAGTATATAGACATTCTTGTACGTAAAAATATTTAATCATATGGTCTGTCATCATTTTTTAGATATATTTGGTTTGTATTATCCTGATTTATTATTTAAAGGAAATTCGTTTCCCTAGATTTGTTAATAAAAGTATTCCATATCAGGGCAGTTCAATAAATACAAATTAAGTTTTGAATTTCTTTTTTTATACTGGAATAAAAAAAAAAGCAAAACACAATTTTATATTTGTAGGTAACACTTGGACATCGAGAATCGGATCGGAGCAAAAGTTTCTAATTAACTTGGAGGGTAACGCAACGACTTGGCAATAATTTTTCATATCAATCGGTTGAGGTAGCCAGCGAGGAGCCAAGACTTTACTCCATGTGACTTTTGTTTCACATGGAAGATTAAATTTTTTTAAATATTTCCTCCTCAAAATTAGGAAATAAAGTAACAATCCAAAACGAAAATATTTAAAAATTGGTCGATTTTTGGTGTTTTTCAAGTCTGTCATTTTTCGGTAAAAGTAGCAGTAACAGCATTATGACAAAGTATATACTTAAGGATCACATTTATCACAAAAACGTTATTTTAACATGGATTGTCGTTACTACGAATTTTTAAACAATAAATACAAATTGAAATATCCCAATTTTTAGCCTATATTTTCCCGACTGTCAAGAAGTGGTTATTTTTTTCGCGCGTAGCTTGTATGTATGTATACAATATGTATATTTGTTTGAAAATTTCTTTATTACTTCGTATCGTCCAAAAAAACAAAATGGTGGATTTTTGGGGAGAAATAGTAATACGTTAAAAAAAACAAATTAACTAAGCCTATCGAGTAGGGTATCATAGTACAGGAAAGGGGGTTACAAAATTATATACAAGTTATAGGTTTAAATTTAATTAGGAATAATAAATTGAATTAAAAATTTTTAATATTGTATAGTAATAGGGTATTTTTAGTACCGGGACACTAAAAAGTCTAAAAATAAAATAAATAATTAAAAAAATTTGTATTTCTTACACTTATTTGTAGTGTTAAATCGATGTCATTATCAATGAAGTTTAATTTTATGTCCGCGTGATAAGCTTTGTGTACAATAACCAATTGCTTAAGCGCACGTAAAAAAAAAGTTTGATTCCTCATGTTACCTTAGTTTAAGTATTCAATAAATTTAATAAATCTCCCAGTATTCAAGAAGAACTTCATAAATATAATAAACAAATACAAACTTTCTTGATTCGAAGAATAATAACAGGACATGCTGAGAAAATTTTCAATCTAAATAGAAACTTGGACTTACTGATTATATAATTAGCTTGATTACAGGTTATTTTTAGACAAGAAAACTTGTATTGCGCAATTGAAATTTTCTATAGGATAATTATTTGTTGGTTAGTAAACAAACATAAAATTAACTGTCATGTCTTTTGAAGAAATAAATATACACTTTCTAACGAACAAATCCTTTTAACCCGAAAGACGATGCACAGTGGAGTATTTATACCAAATTACTGCTAACTTTTTGCTTCTGAGCCATATTATTTCTTATTTATGCTTGCTTTTGTTTCCCTGCTTGGAGATTTTGGAATTATAAGTTACAAAGTTTCATTGGAAAACTGTTCGCTACTTATTTTGACTTTTATCTTAATCTCAAGGCGCAAGATCTTTTTTTTCTAAATATATATATTGTTAGAAAATTTTGCCGGGCAACACGTGACACATAAATAAAATGCTCTGAGTATGGTGAATTTAATGGAAAAAATAACATTTTTTAACAGCAAATATGAATCACAAATATTTATTTATATTAATAGAAATATAAACATTAATTAGTAATAAATAAAGCACAAACCTTCGTCATCAACATGAAAATAAACTCCTTACTTAATTGCACCAACAAACACATTAAACGTAAATTGAATAACACGGTAAATCAGTTCAAGTAACTTGTTTCTGATGGAGTGGTTATCTAACTACTTCAAAAACAACCTTGAATGCAACATAAAAGAGATTAGTTTTATGATTTTTGTCCGGAAATTTGGTATAAAAATGCCACTGTGCGATATTTATTGCAGAATTATTTAGATATGGTATTCATTTTGAATTCTGAGAATTGTACAAATGAGATGTACGACAATTTTTGGCAAACGAACAATAAATATTTGATGTACCATATTGGTATCCAAGTAATTTACAAAATCATATTGAACAATCCTGGACTGCCTAGATAATATTATAAACATTATTCAAATTACATTCAAATTAAATTTAACAATAGTGTGAAAACAATCGTTGTAAAGCAATTGTAGTAAAATTATAAGCAACAAACATAAATTACTAGCCATTGAAGTTTTCAGACAATGATGCGATGTGTCGCAACAAAAACAATAGCAAACAGTACCTTCTTACTCTATACATTAACAGCGTATATATATTATATAATGACGACGACAGCAGTAGAAGACACGAGTTCATATTATATAAATATAAAGGACAAGCAAATAAAGTTTAAACTTGCTAAGGTTTATTGAGCAACAACATATTTTGAATGCTCCACAAATTTAACTTTCATATTATTAAAATGTGAGAAACTCGTTGCTTTTTCATTGTAGAACTAAGAAAACTATCTGCTTTCTTGTCTATACAGATCATTCAAAATTTATACAGCATGTGATGTCAAAAATTAAGCGAAGAAAATGAAAATTTGGTTATTGGTAGTTAAAAGGATGTAAGTAAATTATTTTAAATGATCTTGTATCATAGTGTGTCAGGAAAATTAGGAAAATGGCAAATTAGCATAAAAAAGTCAGTTTTATAAATTAAACAAATAAAAGAGTTTGCTTTAAGGATGTACGAGCGCCAGGGAAATTTTGGCTAAAAGGCATGATTATTTTTTATATTACTAAGTCTAAATCAATTATGAATATTTTGGAGGAGAGGAGTGGTAAGCTTGGCTCCCCCCTTTAATAATGTATGGATTTTGTGTATTTACATTCAATACGTGATAGTAAACCTATTTTTAGAAAAAAATAACTCCTGTAAATTAGTTCAAGAAAAAATTCTCAACTTTTTGTAGCTGTAATGCAATATTGATTTCAATATCTTCAACAATATGAATTTTAGAAAGAAAAGTTTAAAGTAAAAGTTTTGGAAAATTTATAGATCTAAAAGTAGGGTTTTTAGCATTTTATTGTTTAAACAAATATTAGAAGAGATATCGGTCAAATAATCAATTAGTAAATTGTCATAGTCGTATATGCCATAAACGTTTAGTGATACAAATAAAAAATATTTTACAAAAAAGACAGAAAATTTAATTATCTCCACTAAAAAGTATTACCATTTTTTGGTCTAAAGTGCACGGTTAAGGCGATAAAGCCAAAAACGGTTTTTCCTAAATTGGAGGCACTTCCCTCGCCTATTCTTGTAAGGATTTTGTGCATTTTAATTCAGTACGTGATACTGAATCTATTTGAATAAAAAAATAACTGCTGTAATTTAATGAAGAAAAAATTCTCTGTAGCCTGAAGTATATGTATATCTCACTATAATTCCTTGAAGCATATTTGTCGGAGATAAGAACTTCATTGGACAGTGGCTATTCAATGAAACTGTACGTTAAATATTTATCTATGTATCTCTGAATGGTGTTTGTAATAACAATGCTTTGTTCTTCAGAAATGCACAAGAATAATAATATTCAAACCATTTTCATATTGTAATATTTACAAACTATAAGAACTTGACTTTTCTACATGTTCATACGTCTAACAAACAAATTATATCATCTTTGTTACTAAGGTAGATGTAAGTTTAAAGGTAGAATGTAGGTGGAACTAACTTTTATTTGTTTTATTTTCATGTTCCATTATTTTCCATTTTGAAGCAAAATACAGAAATTGTTTTCATGATTGATGTAATAGAAGTTTTAAAACAAACTAACACAAACAATAATTTAACGTCCCTAGAACTGGAGACAGTACTATGGCTACTTACAAGTTTTCATAAGGTCGATACTTCTAAAAAAATAATTCTTGTAAATGTTTTGCTGAAACTAGGTATTTTAAAAGCCATAAGATATTAAAAATAAACACGTGGCTGATTAGCAATGATTTCATCAATTTTGTCTCGCGCACTTATATATATTATAAATATATATATATATTATAAAAATATATATTTCATTTCAAAACGAAATATATATCTATATATATATATATATATATATATATATATATATATATATATATATATAGATATATATATATTTCGTTTTGAAATGAAATACAGTTATACAGAAAGAAATATGATATTTACACAAATTATTTATGTTTCTCAAAACTTTTTACGTTATATATTACGTTACTTATTATGTCACATATACCTACATTCATGTCTCGATATCTTTTCAAAACCTGTACAAATGAAGTAAATACCAATGTATATTAATTTTAGTCCCAAGTTTGTAATGCTTAGAAATATTCATGATAAGACAAAAATTTTGGTAATGATATTCATAAAATCACTTCATTAGTTTAATTCCATTTAGCTCAAAAACGGAAAAAGATATCGTAAACCGAACCCTGACGCTTCCGTTTTCATTGAATAATCTAACATACGTGCGCCGTGTCCACTAGCTTCCGTATAACACTGTTAATTTGTATGAATAACACACGTTAGAGGAATATGTCTATCTCACTCGTAATCATCATCAAAGTTTTGTTTCAATTTGCGGTTTCACGTGTAACCAGTGTTGTTTATGAAAATGTTTCAAACAAAATTTGATTATTTTTTTATAAAGAATATTTTTTCTTTTATCTCTTAACAGGTTACAAGATGAGTTGAACCAGCAATGGACTAACAAGATTATTTTATAAAAACCTTTACCAAAATTTTGTTCCCAGCATCATTACTTTTAAGCCGTACAAACTTGGGTCAAAGTATACAAATGTTTCTTATGCAAAAATAAGCAACTTTTATTTGAACAATTTTTTCGGAAATATCATCACTTACCCTCGAGGGCGCAAATTAGGGCAAAACTTTGATGCCAATTTACTCAAAAACTATAACAGATAGAAAATTGAAAATTTGTATGTAGCTTCAACTTGTTAGTCTTGTAGTAAAAAATACTAAGAAATTTTCGGCCGGAGTGGTCACCAAAATGTGTTACTTTTTTAAGCTTTTATAATATTTATTCAAAATTTTGCAAGTACAGATATTGTTGTTTATTTTCACTTGTCATTTTTATTTTTTTGTTAATTTTTACTTATGTAATATAAAATGAAACACTATTCTCTTATAAAACATGGAATGGTAGTAGTTTTAAAGAGAGATATGCATGTTGTACATTTAATATCGCTTTAAAAATTGTTATACGTTGTTCAAACTTTTACATCCAACTCATAAGACTTATTCGTAATAGAAATTAAAACAATATTTTTAATGGAATCATTTTTAAGGAAAAACAGTTTCTTTACTACAAATTAATTCACATGATGAACCGATTATCTTGTTCAACATGTACTTAACAAAAAATTTGCTTCAAAAAGACTTGAAGAGTGTAAATATTAATCGTATAAGTTTGCAGATTTTAACCAAACGGTCCATCGGACATTTTGAAGAACCTGACACCATTATAAATTAGGCATAAAATTAGATATGCAACTAAGCCATTAACGCTATGTAACATTAACATAAGCATTTAACCACCGAAATAAAAAAGGGGGTGTTCTAAGTTTGACCGCTATGTGTCTTCTGTGGCATCGTAGCGCTTAACTGGGTGAACCGATTTTAATTTTTTTTTTTGGTTTCATTTGAAAGTTAATTTAAGTGAGAGTGCTCTTAGCTATGTTTCAAGTGCGAGCTTAGGGTTCAGTACCCGAAAAAACAAAAAAATTTGCAATTTTGACACATAATTTTAACATATAAACAATCATTTCTATGGAAATGAATGGTCAAATAAATCTGGCTCAATTCATTTCGAAAAGTGAAATGATAAAATAATAAGGTAATTCAAAACAATAATTCAAAAGAACAAGGCCAACTCAAATATGTCAATTTCTATTAAAATATTTCCAAAAATTTATCCCAAAAATGATAGCTCTCTAAGTAGCCTTTTTATCTCATCTGATGTCCTCGACTATCACTTTGATATTGATTAAAGAAGGAGTGTTATAAGTTTAAAGTGTTTATTTGTCGTATAAAGTGGCATCGTAGTCCCTTAACGGTCGAACCGACTCGGCTGAGAACAAAATTCTGTTTACTAAATCGCAATTGTCGGGAGTATTTTAAATTTTGTAAATTTCACTTGTAATTAAATTCTACTACCAGCGTTCACCTAGTGAAAAGTATTTGTAAATTTTAACCAAACGGATAATTTTGTTACTATGTAACATTAACATAAATGTTTTCCAAACGCATTGTAGAATACAATAAAGCAAAGAATTTTATCATAAAATATGTTGTAAGCCAATTATTTATTTAATGATTTAAAACATAACTTGAAGTGAAACTATTCGAACGACAATGTTGATTTATATATGAGTACACGGTTTATATACCTGATATAATACTTGAGATTTTCAATAATAACATTATTATTAGCAACATAACTTAAACTACTTTTAAATTACTAATACTTGAAAATTTATTGAAAAACTTTTTACAATAATCATGTCTGTAAAATTTAAAAGTATATTTAAGTATTTGTACGATACGATTATATCGATAAACTATTTGATTTAAAAAAAATAAAAATTGTTAATTCTTGGTGAACATAAGAATTTATTAGCTAATAATCATATCAAATGAATAAAGTGCTTTACAGGGAGATATTTTTTCTCAGAATATTAATTTTATATACATTCACGAAGTGACAGCAACCTTTTTTAACCACCGAAATAAAAAAAGGGGTGTTATAAGTTTGACCGCTATGTATGTGTGTCTGTGTGTTTGTCTGTCTGTGGCATCGTAGCGCCTAAACGCATGAACCGATTTTAATTTTTTGTGGTTTCATTTGAAAGGTAATTTAACGGAGAGTGTTCCGTGTGCGAGCTTGTACCCGAAAAAACTAAAAAATAGGCGATGATCTTCAAAATCGATTCAGTTTGGAAAAGGTATGATATATAATTTTAACATATATATAATAGCTACGGAAATGAAAGGACAAATAAATATGGCTCAATTCATTTCGAAAAGTGAAATGGTAAAATAATTAGGTAATTCAAAAAAATAATTCAAAAAATAAAGTCAACTCAAAGATTACAATTTCAATTAAAATATTTACAAAAATTTGTCCCAAAAATGATAGCTCTCTAAGTATCCTTTTCATCTCATCTAATGTCCTGACCATCACTTTGATATTGATTAAAGGAGGAGTGTTATATGTTTAAAGTGTTTATTCATCTCATCTAATGTCCTGACCATCACTTTGATATTGATTAAAGGAGGAGTGTTATATGTTTAAAGTGTTTATCTGTGCGTTCGTGTGTTTCTCAGTGACATCGTATCCCTTAAATGAACTTTTTGTAATATATCTCTTAAAATCCGTAATTTATCCAAGCTCGATTACGTCTCGGCCATCAGCACTATGACTTTTATTTCTTTAAGTAATCACCAAAATTACATAAAAAATATAGATTTTTAAAATTTATAACATAGATAATTTAGAGAACTAACTTAAAAATTTTGATGTCTTCTTTTTTTTCATGTCAATTAATCTTCGCTCGTCCTCTTACGGTAAATATAAGTAATTTAGTTAATAAATATGAAATTGCGAGTAAAATAAATATATTATAAAATGTCAACTTACTAAAATTACATATGTCGTACTTTTGTGAAGAGCATACGTACCTAAAAATAAAAAAAATAAAAAATATTAATAAAAAAACTATTTATAAAATTTTTAAAACAAAGTAATAAAATTCTATTAATTTGACTGTTTATTGTTAGAAACTATTGTGCAGGAGACTGTTGTACCTTAAAAATACTGTAATTTGAAATACACTTCGGCTTCTTAGACAAAATATTAAGTATAACTTGAGTAACCTAATAGAGTGAAACAAAGAGGTGTGTTTGTAAATAGATTTTTGAAGGAAAATAAATTTTCCTGCACGAAAGTGATTCACAATTTTTCTATGGTCTAAAAATTACAAAATTGAGACAGGTTTTTTTATAAAACTTTTATTTGATTCCCCATTTTTAACTATAAAATTTTTGTTAAACGACCCCAACTGTGTAATGTATTGTTTTCTTTGCTAAAGGAAAAGGTGTTGATTATTTGAAAAGCGGAATAAAAACAAGTACCAATATAAAAAATATTGAACAATGACTGAAATGATTATGTTCTAAAATAAATGATAAATTTTTTAATAAAATACAATTTAAATAAACAAAAATTTTCAAAGTATAATGCAGTAATATTGAACAGAATACTAATCATATCCTTGTCTCCCAATTCCACAACAAAATGATTAATAATATTGAACTTGCGAAAAATAAATTTGAGTCTAATGGAATTTCTATGTGTAATGTAAATCAAGTCACGAACAAGTATCAATGTAGCCTGTTTATAAGTTAGATGTAGGTACATATACATCAGCACACATATAAAATAACTAGGATGTAGAAAATAAAAGGGGAATGTGCAAATGATAGATATATTTTGAAGGGTTACATATAATGTTTATCGAAAAATCAAATGAGGATATTGGATTATTTCTTAAACATTGTTGTAAGATTACCAAATTGTATTGTTTATAATCATACTATTCCATTTTATGATGCTATAAAATAGACAAAGTGAACTGAATATACATAGTTCAGTTCGGAACAATAGAACAGATCAGAAAATTCAGACCAGCATTTTTTTTTGTTGCGATTTTTCGATTTTATCAAAGGGGTACCCCTTAAAAAAATTGCAAAAAAAAAAGAAAAAGAGAAATTTTGTTTATCTCCTAATTTCGATAAAACTCAGTATATACGGTAATTTTGTCCCAAAAAGTACAAAAATCAGGTGCATTTGACGACTGGTCGAAAAGTTTTTGGGATACGGACTAAAATCGATCCAGTTATTGCGATATCTCAGAAACTCTGCATCTAATCATTAAATTAACCTGATTTTTATAGTTTTTGAATCAAAATTGCCCCATCCACCGAGTTTCATCAAATTTCAAAACAAAATTTTTTTGCGATTTTTTCGATTCGGTTGCGTTAGATGACTGGTCGAATATTGCGATATCTCAGAAACTCTGCATTGTAATATATTTTAGGTGAAATAATTTTTAAAATCGGTTAAGTAGTTAATTCAAAAATTATGAACTTTCATACAAACATCATCCCCTTTTCACCACCCAAATTATAGAGTTTCATATAAACTTTCATCTCCAATTTGACTCTCTTAAAGAATGAAGTTTTATGAAGAACGTAAAATAAATTACACAGAAAGCATGAAAGGGAGTGGGATGCGTTATTCTTAGAAATCAGCAAGTGCCAAAAGTTTGGGAGACCCTTTAGCCATAGTTAGGGCATTCATTAAGTTTGGAAGTTAAAGACAATTATTTGAAAATTGTGTGATTTAATGCTCTCTTTCACGAAATCAGTTTACCATATGCGGGTTTCTGTGTAACAAATCTCATATTTGAACAATTTGATTTTAATAGAATAAAAAACAAAAACAAATACTGTGAAATACGAAAGTAACTATATCGTTTTAAATATAAACTAATAAAACCTGAGTATTTCAAGCTTTTATAGCCCATTTTCATGGCAGTATAACTTACTACTAAGTTTTATTTGATCCATCCCAAGAAATATTCATGTCTACAAAAACTTTCACTATGTTTTGTTGGCCATAAAAATGCTTCACATAAAATTTTCTCTTCTAAAAGTATGTTTAATCATAAAAATATAAAGATTCTTATGCTGAATAATGACAGTGACAATTATTTTTATCTAAGTAGAAAATAAGAAAATAGGTTATGTTAGTAGAAAATTAATTTGATTTTTCGATAAGGTAGTTCTTTCTTCAAATCATTTTCGTTATGAATTTATCACTTTAATTAATATTTTGATTTTTCTGTCGAGTAGCTCTCTTGGTAAGTTATTTTCTTCATCAACTTATATCCATAGATAAATCGATCTTTGCATATTCTGAAGAAATCGATTTTTGCATATTTTTAAAGGTTGGACCCTTATGAGAGACTCTTACACCCTTAAGAGGATGTCCACAAACGGATTTTCCAAAATTTGAATTGTTTTCGAAGATACAGCAGATTTTCTGGTAACGAAGTTTGAATTGATGGCTCTGTACTGTAAGCATCTAATGCTTCAAAAGAGCAGAAAAAACTTTGCAAGACATTCATATTGCTGCACTTTTCTAACACGTCACTTGGCTTTATGCATGTAATGAACTGGAATTTCTGGAAATACAGAAAATTGATATTTTAATCGAGGCTTGTGTGACGCATTTATCGAGTTTTTATACTTTGGAGAGTTAATTTTTGTATTTCTCCGATATGTTTACGAGCCTAATATGTTACAACAGAGTGACTGAAAATAATTACAACACACATTACAACAAACTTTAAACTCGTTAAAAAATAAGGAAATTTTGTAAGTTTCACTTGTTTGAACATGACAAAATCAGAATTCAATTTATTTACTTACCATTTTTTACTTATCATTTGAACCTGGACTAACATGGATGAGCACCTGAATGTTTTCCATTTGAAGTTTACTATTTTATTATTATATATTATAATCGAATAAACATTCTTAAAATATAAAAAAAAGTAATACGACGAGACAGAATGAAAATTGAGATTCAATCCAATCCATCATTGCCTCGATAGTTTTCAATGAACTTTTCATGTAGAACAAACAAGTAAACAAACAAAATGAAATAAAAATAACAACAAAAATAAAAGAAAACAAGAAATAATAGAAATAAATATAAACGAACAAATAGACAATGTTTTGAATTCACAGAGATACTGCAAACATTGCAGATGTCAGTTAAAATGTAACAGATTAGGTTTGGTTATGTTGTGCAACTCCTAGCTCTGATGACGTTAGTCACATATACACAATATAAAGAATGACTTGTTTCACTAGGTCAAATCAACAACGAAATATATATGTATTCTCTTCTCTACCTACTACTAATGCTTGTACTCCAGGAATAATATAATAATACCCTTTTCTGACTTTTTCTGTGACATAATCATTATCATCAAATAGATCAGGCGCTCAAGGAAAGTAAGCGTACCTTATACGTGTGGCGGTTTTTATTACGAAACTTCTGCAATTTCTAATACAGGCGAGTATATGGCAATGGAACCGAAAAACCAAAAACATTTACCAATATATCTTTGTGTTTTATTGTCAAAAAGTATTGATACTACTTTTAGAAGAACGATACTCGTGAACGAAATCTGATATTGATCTTAAATCAGCGCCAAGATGATAGGTAACAAAAAAGATACTGCAGAAATTGTTAATCGCCAAGATATACTTACCGGATAGCAGCTTTTCAATGATAAAAAAACTGAATGCCAAAATTATTCTGATCGACAGTGTAGCGGGATGTTTACTATAGAATACTCAATTTTCTGCAATAAACTAGGTGTTGAACATCCGAAATCCATGCTTTATCAACTATAGACTAAAATGTTTTTATGTTTGTATAAAGTAACGGCCACTCCTACTTAAAGAATTAGAAAAACTGATGTGAGCAACTCGTGGCTTCAGGAACAATAAAAAGGATATACCTACTTGTATAAAAATAAGAAAATTTTCGATATAGTTCGGAATAAAAAGTATAATAACTACAAGGAAGAAGATGTGCACATCTAGTTGCTACAATAGATATAAATCGAAAAATTTACATTTTGAAGCTAATTTCGTACGTACTTATGAGCAAACTAACACGTTGAATTCAATCTGTCAATTATATGTGTATATAACGACAATTTTCGTACAGGGAAAATGTTATTATATTAGACATTATTATTATACCACACAAAAATGTATAGACACGTTTCAGGATTTCCAACTATTTATGCCAAAACTTTCCATTTCCAATCACTCCCTCTTCTTATAAACTAATAAATTTCAGGAATTCCGTACCAACAATAAGCATCAAATACGAGTTTGAAGATCAATATTAATTTTATGAATTGAAAGCAGTTGAAAACTAGCATGTTATTATAATAGGACAACATGTTAAGACCATGTATATACGAAATATATAAATGTATACTAGGTTAGGTTAGGTTATATTGGCTGTCCACAAAGGACACACTTAGGCTAAAGAGCCCATTGTGATACCATATATGTTTCACATTTCCGCCACCTTTCCGCTGATAATTTCATTTATCAGCTCCTCATTTTTAGAGGCTGAGTGCACCTCCTTCATGCACTACACCAGCCCATCCCAACTATTAATTAAATTAATTTTATTGTGACGGCGGGAATCGAACCTGCTACTCTAAGCGGACGGAATTGGTTACACCTTAACCAACTGAGCTAATAGGGCGACTAAAGGTATACTATGTTTAGTCTCTTAAAAATATTGATGCTACGAACAAAATTTTGGTGAAGTATTCATAAAATTCATATTCGGTTATCCTTTCGTCTGCCTGTCTGTCGCTTGTCCGTCTGACAACACGATAACTCAAAAACAAAAAAGCTCAAGCTTAATTAGCAACATAGGTCAGAACAAAAGTTTAAATAGAAAAACTTTTCTTTTAATAAACTAACAACCTTTGTTTGAAATATTTGTTCGTCAACATCACTGTATACCTGCGAGAGCGCAAATTAGGTGCAAATTATATAGTATGTATTATATTTGAATATCAGTTATCTCTCTATGATATGTATGTATATGTGGCTCTCTATTGTGGCTATTATTTTTACTTATATGATGTAAAAAAATAAGCGATTGCGTAATCAACACTGTCTATACTTGGCATTTTAATCATTAACTCTGTCAGTTGTTTGTTTTCTTTGGTTTGTGTAATGTTTATCTCTCACCGCCTTGCCTACTGATAATCATTATCATCACAACAGATGATGACAACAAAATGTCCCACCACTATACTATTGATCAATTCAATAAACATTTGGTATTTGTGTAACGAACAAATTATTTGCTGATTATGTGATTTTTTATATATGCCATGTTATTTTTGTCTATAGTTATTTTTATCTATAATATATTTGAGGGTAGGTCGCAGAATAAGTTGATGAGACTAGTGGGTGGTAGTTTATTTAATTTGTTTGATGATATGGGCTAGGAACATAATACTACCTATGCGATCACAACAATTTAAAGGTAGCACAAACAAAACAGAAGGTTTTTGGTATTGACAATATAAACTAGTACAATCTATTGTATACTTTATATGTATAAAATAGGTGAATACAGGGTGAAGAGCTTTTGTAATAGATTTAGATGGGATTCATTTTAAATTCCCTTACTGTTCGATCTACTAAACTTTGTAGGCTAGAAATCGATAAATAGATACTGCAAAACTCGCTTTCTTAAGCACAACACAATAAATGAGAAAATTTATCACTAGTATTACCTTGGTTCGTTAAGTTTGGCTCTTTCAACGTGGCCGCATAGGGCATCATCAGTTTCATTAATAATAGTGAAAAAATAATTTAGTAAATTACAATTGTAATAAATTGACAGAAATTAAACTTAATCATTTATGTTTCCCTTCCTTTCTTATAAGAGAAATATATAGCCCGACGAAATTAGCAAAAATAAAATAAATAAATGCCGAATGGGAATGACCCACGGAAAGTGGTATTTTTCAATACTATTTGTTGTTTTTTCAATTTAATTGGAATCCAGGATTACTGAAAGCTAAGTACTTGTCCTGTAAATCCAATAAAAGCTGCCAAACGTTACAACGAAAATTTAAATTTTCACACTTGTAATAAAAAAAAAAATTGATCAAATTATCTTCGGGATTAATAATTAACTATAAAAACTTGGATAGTTTAACATATATCCATAATATTACTAAATAATAGGTACTTTAAGGTGCTTTATAAAGAGTTACTAATCTGTTAATAAAATACTTGAGATTTAACACTCCACTTTTTTTTTACGGTAAAATGACTTTTTCCTTAATCATTAGTTTTGTTTTATTTTTTTTTTTTTTAACTCATAGAAGTTATTCTCTACTTTTTCGTTCACTGGGTTACAAAAATGTGTATTTTAAACCGGTACAGACTATTGTAAGCTGGTGTAATTTGTATACCTAAAATTTTGTAGGAACCATATAAGTTTTCAACCTAATTAAAAATATTTATAGTCTCTCAGGAAAAAACTTTAGATCTTCCTGTATTACGATAATCTTTTTGTTTATTTTCTTCTGATGCCTTTTAACGTGGGTGGATTGTTTTGTACAAAATATTTCGTGAAAATAGATTTAAAAGGGAAGTAAATGTTTATATTAGATCAGAAAAAAAAAGTAAATAAACACGACAATTTATTACTGATTCTTAATAAACAGCGTGAATAATTATGCAGTGTGGCCATTTCAAAAGTATTTACCTATAATAACTTTTGACCTGATGTGATTATTGTTTTGTGTGAAAACACGTCGTTTTAGATATCGAGGTAGAAGTTCAAAAATGGTACTTCCTACCTTGACATATTTAATTTGAAAGAGCAGAAAAATTCTTTATTCAACCACGATAAAAAATTGAAAATGATGGATTGGTTCTTAAAATAGACGACACAGAAGATGGAAAGTATGAATTCCACTTTCTGTGTAGTCTGTATTAAGAACCAATGGGCCGGGCCGATTTCATTTTTTTAATAATGGTTAAAGAGAGAATTGTATGCCCTTTCAAATGAGCTATCACAAAGTAGGGTTCAATTTGAAATTTAGAAATCTTGAAGTTGGGGCAGCTGGGGGTCGGGGGATGAAACCTAAAATTCTCTAAGTACCATTTTTCGACATGTTTTCACTGAAAACAATCTTCATATTAGTTATTAAGGGTTATTCAAGAGTTATTAAGGGTGGATACTTTTGAAATTATCACACAGTTTAATTTATTATAATAATCATATAATTATTGTAGATGTATTTGGTACAACTTTAATTCTATATCATTTTAAAAGCAAACGAAATTTTCTTGCATTAGTTTCCATTGTTATTCACCCAAAATCAGGTCTGGTCGATTCGTTTGTGGCATTGCAGCTCCCAAGTGAATGCATTGACCTTGAGTTTTTTTTTTTGTTTTGAAAAGTATTTTACTTGAGAGTGTTTTAAGCTTTATTTCAAGAATAACTGTGCAGCCGCTTGAAGATTATCATATATTTTAGTTTTTCTCGGGTGCGGAAGCATAAACTCGAGTTTGAAACATAGCTAAAAAGCATCTCGATCAAATTACCTTTCAAACAAAAAAATTAAAATCAGCTCATTCGTTTTAGTCTTCAGCAGCTACGTGGCTGCAAATAAACACACAGGTAATACATACACGTTAAACTAACAACATCTTTCTTTGTTAGGCGGGTATAATGTACACGTTACCATCTTTTAATCATTTCTAAGTTAAATTTTATTCGCTTTGAGGACTTCATTTAGAAATGTTTTGATACTAATCTTCAGCTTATATTTAGTATCCACAATATTTAAAAATCTATTCGCTATATCAATACAGCTTGGAAGTCGAAGGTACACACCGAAAAGATAACACTCACCTAATTATTATTTGTAAAACCTCCATAAAAAGAAAATATGAAAATATAAATTCTACTATATGCGATGTATGTGCTGTATGATAAATAATTCAGATTTAAATTTGATTGGAAGCAGAACCAGGTTGCGTGTTAGTAGGCTATATTAGCTATTGATGTTTTTAATGAAGAGATAAGGACTTATGTTTTTAAAATTTTAAATTGAAAATAAACAAATATTGAAGCATATATTTTTCACATTTAACATGATATATGGTTCCTACCTATATTAATTATTGAATGTGATGAAAGGTTTAACGAGCACTTTAAGTACAGCTAACTGCTATCTATTTCAAAATGTATGAAACACAGAAAAAATTGTGTTATAGCGTGTTATTTTTAACTACTAGAACGAAAAAGTTAGTATCTGTAAAATAATCAGTACCGGAGCTGTATTAGAAGGAATTTTAGAGTCATTTAGGGTAACTGAGCGCAGTAGGTAAGTGAGCGTACTACATGTACGCTCGGAACAAAGATTGGGCGATAAAGTAGTTTATTATTGATATAAAGATGCCGGAGTATCGAATTAGTTTTGACATGGCAATGCATGGGTATGTCGTTTTCTTAACTTGTTTTGCAATAAATTAAATTTTCTATTGCTTTGATTTTGATCTATTGGCAAATCCTTTCACGTCCACGTTTCGGATCCAATACTGATAAGTCGCATTTTCTATAACTATGAAAATAGTTTTGTAGATACGAATGAAATAATATTCCGTTTCCGAACTATGGCGTTTTTGCCTTGTCGGCTACCATCCTGTTACACTTCTTGTATCTTATATATTTAAACGAACATTTTTCTTGTATATAAATATCTATCTCAGGATGGGCCTTAACTTTTTTTTGATGAAAATTGGTATTGGTACAGATAGTAAGAGGAGTATTTTAGGGAGTTAGTTTTTGGCGTGGGGAAATTGAATCTTTTTTAGGGATTATTCAGGGAGGGAATATTTCGAGAAGTTCTGGAGATAATTTTTCCAGAAAGGTGTGTTAGTTGTTAGGAGGTGTTCTTTGATGTTCGGTTGAGAGAGCTTGGTCGAATTTTTTTGTAGATAAAAATAAATACAAGAAAATAAGGTTTAATGTGAAACTAATCTATTAGACTGTGATAAATATGACTTAATTCCTCAAAATTAGGTTTGTAAACTTAACTAAAGATGTTGAGTTTTTTGTTTGGTTGAGCGAGCTCATCTCAGGAATTAGTAGTTGGAATTGAAAAAATATTTTAGTTTGGAATAGCTTATTTATTTAGGAAGACTATAGGCTATAAAACATCACGCGTTGGTAGTTACTCCACCGCTTTGCTATACGTCTTCGAAAACTACTTAATTAATTCTAATGAAACTTACATTAATATAGACCATATATCAGAACAACACATTCGCTGAACGATTTCCATTTTAAAGCAAAGTATTTTGGTTTCATTGTAAAAAGTTATATATATTTCGAGTGTTGCGGAGATAAATGAAGTCGTTCAGCACGGTTTACTGCTACTGAATTAACAGTAATAACATTACAAAGGAATGTTGTGCTCATAAAAATGTGTTTTAAAATTGTTTATGAGCTTCACCAAGGAAATTGCTTACATACCCCATATGCTATTTATAAATAATTAGAAAAACAAATTTTTATTTTGCAATGTCCACTTTTTTTTAATAAAATTTAGTTGCAAATAAAATTATCATTATTATGGCTTGTTTAATATATATTATTAACATAAGTAAAAGCATTTATTATGGTAGCAAATAATGCCTTTAAATTAACCCAACCAATAGTTTTGTTCATTTCGTATGTGCAATAGTACATAAATTTTTAGCTAATGGGTACCCACTGATATATATTAAGATTATATATACATACATAAAGTAGTACCAACCTAAATGAAAATACCTGTGAATATTACACGTCAATAAATTTAAAAATGTAATTTAATTAAATCCAATTATATCTCCAATTAGTGTTTTAATTCTGATGTTAAATTTTATTTACAACACATAAACGATGTCTGTGTTTGTGTATGTTTATGTAAAATGTAAATAAAGTAAATGTGGTATTATGAGCCAATATACATTTGTTAAAAATATGTTTTTTTTGCCTTTTTGCTACCCGGGTACGTTTGCACTTCATTCAATTGCAGACAAAAAACAGAAACTTTTTATTTAAATAAGCTTTAATTACTTGATTTTCCTTTTTAGTACATAAAGATCAATTTGGTAATCAAGAAAACTTCAGTTCGAACTAAGACTACAATGTCGATCCTAAGAGAATCTAATTTTGAGATTTTTGTGCTTTAATTTTTGTATAACGGGACGGTTTTTTTGAAAGGGTTTAAAATCCGTAGGAAGATTCGAAAAACTGAACTTTATTTTGGAGTTGACCCTACGACAGTTACGGAAACATTATGCCCCTTGTTTGTGCATAGCATCAAAGAGTTACTTTTAAAAATTTTCTGAAAATAAATTCTTAAAACAGGTTATTGTAATTAGTCTGTCTTGGATATGAAGTGTTCATAAAAAATAAAAATTACTAACGAAATTAGAACGAAAAGAAATAAATATGCTAAAACTAATCTCTTTTGCAAACATCTATGAAAATTTACGTTTAACTAAATAATTTAACTGTCCTCGTTCAGTCCATAATTCAAGAATAAAACCTTTACAAACCATGCAATAGAAAACCTCATTAACGATTACCAATTTTGCTTTCTATTGCATTTTAAATCATGTATTGTCTTGCTCTAACAGTGTCAAATTAACACCGGTGTATTATCGAGCATAACAGGCAATACACATGCATTGTTGTTGAATGGCTCAGAAACATAACATGCAATCAATAAACACCGATGCTATAATTAATTATTAGATAGTGGTCATATCAATTAAGCAGAGGTTATCGATCAATATTTTAACCAATGACTAATAAGATAACTAATTGAACGATTCATGATCGATTTGTCTTATAGTTGACAGTTATTGCTGACTAAAGTTGGTCCATTATAATAAAATACGGGGTATATATATAAAATAAAATAAAAAATAAATAAAAAACCGACTGCATTAAACAAAATATGTAAAGAAAGAAACAAGTCCAGTAGTTAAATAGCAACTTTAACAGTCAAGGCCCTTTAATAGGAGAATTTGAGTCGGTCTAGATTTTAATGTCCCTCGCCTGTTAAAGTCGCTATTAAACTATTGGACTTGTTTCTTTCGTTTCAGATTTTATGTAACATTTCTTTTTATTTCTTTTTTTATTATTTTCTTCTTATTTCATTTTTTCTTTTCTTTTAACGTTTATTTCTTTTTCTTTTTTTTATTATTATTTTATTTTATACTTTTTAATATTCCAACAAAAAAACCCTCTTATTATACTAAATTAAAACTGTTGAACCAGTCCCCTTTCAATTTGTTTTATGTTGTTACCCTACTGCAGACCCTACCCTATAAATTCCACCATTTTTAAAGATCTATCTAAAAGCACTTTCGTGAAAATATAATGATTTCTTATTTGTTGTTAAATTTTCAAACAAATATACATACATACATACATACAAGATACGCACGAAAACATAATCACTCCTTGATAGTCGGGTAAAAATTACGTTCCTTTTTTATAAAGAAATTTCAAAAGAGCTCGTACCATTTTTATGGTGTCCATGCAATCACATTTACCCATATTTTTAGTACTAATTTCATTATCAATAAGCAAATTATTATTTTAAATATGGACTATATCTGTGCGATGCTTATTCAGAAAACGTGTATATTAATAATTATCTACACGTTTCTTGTAGACGAGAAAAGTTTTTCATCTTATCAGATAATTTATTTATTCAAGTATAATTATATTTTAAAGAAATTAAATCAGGCACAAAATATTCTAGACAGAACCTTTTTTTAGAAAATACAATGTTATAAAAACAATATGGTATACATACAAACTTTTAAATATATTACAAATTCTTCGAAAAGGAACTAAAAGGTTTCAAAAAATCTATTGATGAAATTTATTTGTTTCAGAATTTTTCCTAAGCGTTTAGAAAAAACATCACAATAGTGGTTTTTCGCTTAAAACTGAGCAAGATATACAAAAATATTTTTATTTTGAAAAAATTCTAAATTTTCTACTTTTAGTTCCATTTCCTTCGGATATTCGCTAAAAATAAAACAGATTCCGACTAATATATAGTATACCACCATGCAATTATTCTATATTTGTAGACTTTTTGCCGACATATTGATGTCTTTCATCATTCAAATACCGTAAATGTTTTGAGGATTGAAAACAATTTGAGCAGGTGATTAATGACCTTTCTATAAAGAAAAAAGTTACTTTTTAGACATAATAATCAGAATGGAGATGTTCTGGAACAAAAAAAATTTTTTGAAACCTTATAGTTCATTTTCAAAGAGTTTGAAATATGTTTAAGAGTTTGTGTATATGCAGTATAATTTTTTTACTACAATAGTATAGTATTTGCTTAAACAAGGCTCTATCTAGAATTTTTTTACCTGATTTAATTTCTTTAAAATATAATTAGAGTTGAATAAATAAGTCATCATATACGATGAATAAGTTTCCTTGGTCTACAATGTAGATAATTATTATTAAACAAGTTCCCTGAATATAAAATCATTTAAAAATCTATGTTAAATTCAATTTTCACGGAGTAAAGCAATCTGTGATATTGACCATAGCTTCGTTTCATTAGCATTGGATACTCAACACCGACCTTTCTTAAATTATTATGATTACATCTAATTTGGATATATGTTCATATCTTTCCTATCCCTACGTTTTAGTAGATTTTAAATTTGAAACACTTGTTTGCATTTAAAAAACAAACATACCATGTCTTTTCCTCTGTCTTTCCGACTTAAAAAACTAAATTTTTGGAAAAATACGAAATAATGATTCCACAATTAATTATGTACATACATTGATTTATAAGATTGCGTCAGTTTTTTAAACTAACGTGTACCTTCCATTTTTTTTTATCTGTTGAACTAACATACATAATAGAAAACTAAGTCGTTATTAATATCCTTCATTGATTATTTCTTGTATAATACAAAAAAATAGACTAGAAAGTATGTATTCCAAGGAAATATAAAATGTGTGTAATTGAAAACAAGTCATGCATTCTAATCTTCAATTGAAAAAAAATCCACCCCTATTTAAAATATAAGTAAAAGTTATATTTCCTACCATACATTTTAATAGTAACAGGGATATTATGGAAAGTTATACGGTTCATATAGATTTTATTTTCAGTAGTAAATAATTGTATAGCTAAGGAGCTTGTTGAATAAAACACATCTTTCATCATTCTTAATATCATATGTATTTATTTTATAAATACTAATGCCATTTAAAATCAGCTTCTCCGCAAATATTAAGTAGCTGAAAATACTTAAAACTTACAGAGTTTGATAATAAGCTTTCATCAAAAAACTCCACGTAAACCCATTTCATTAGCAATATCTCCGAAGATATGCGAAACAGAAAACTAACTATCTTTACGCAAGTATGAGATTTGAATTCAAGTCAAAAGGTACATAATGTGAATTTTGGAAACGAATCTGGCAAAACAATGATGGATTTAATTTTTAAATAACAACTAGATAATCTTCTGGAAACAATTGGAGTTTGTTTTTCAACAAAATTTGTTAAATAAAATGGTAGGGCTGTTGTCAATGCCGGCGATTCAGCTTTACATTTTTTGCGGCAAAAAAAGTTTAATGTACTAATTGGCCGGAAATTAGCAAGGTTGTCGCCTTCACCAAATTTTAAACGACTGACACTCATTAAATTTTTCTAACAAAAATTTTCAGTTTTTGTCTACACCTTAAATATCCTATTGATATAACGCAATCATCTGTTTACATTTTGTTTTTATATTTAATCCGCTTGCAGCAATTTGTTATGAATTATCCGTTTTTTTGTGAGAAATCTTTTCCTTTTAATTAGAGTAATAAAATTTATTCTCATGCTCTTAACATCATCCCTCATATTTTTCTTTATATTTACTTCATTGTCCTTAATGCTTTGGTTCGAAGCATTTTCAACCTTGTACAAAGTTCATACTTTTGATATTTATTTTTGGTACATTTTCCAGATTCCTCATAAAATTTGTTTCATTATGATATGTTTTCCAACTCTAGCAAGTCTCTTCTTGTAAGTGTTAGAACCTTTTTTTTCGAAATCATCCTTGGCTAACAAATCATTCTTGTCCCTCAATTAGGTAAGCTTCTTACTTTGAATATTCTTACATGTCCCTGATTGGTTCGCTAGTAAACGAAAGAGTTTCGATGCCTTAAGACTCCTTTTGCGTCTAATCCTCTAACAAATAAATCAAGTATCTGCACAAATAATCTATCCACGAAGGACACACTTATTCTATAGATTGATAATTTTATTTATCAGCTTCTCAAATATTTTCAGAGCCTGAGTGTACCTCCTTCATGCATATACCATGCACTACACCAGCCCATCACAATTATTAGTTAATTTTTGTTGTGGCAGCAATCAACTGAGCTGCTAGGTCTCAGTCTCATTTGGAATTGAAAGAATTATACTCAAAAAAAGGTGTTTGGTCTCTTAGCTCTCGGACTACTGTTGAGGTAAATAACAAAGTAAATTGGAAGAAATGGAGAATTCCCAATAATATGTTTTATTATTTTACATCTAACATCTAAAGAAAATACAAATAACTGTTGAATTGAGGCAAACTCCTCTAATTATAGAGTTTTTTGAGTCAATTCAATATTGTTTGTGTACAGTAATAATAACTAATATAAAAGTTTTCAATTATATTTGTGTGTATGCATGCGTGTGTTTGATAACATCCTATTTAGGGAAATTCTTCTATATAAACACAGAAACCGATCTTATGATTATTACCGAGGGTAACTTTGAACAAAAAGTGCACTACCTATCAACATTTCAATCAATAATTGAATAGACGATATTCTTGTATTATCAACAGTGAAACTGTTTTTATGATGTTGAATTTAATTTCCTGTACGCACTAGGTGTGATAGTTTGAACGTTAAATGGTATATTTCATTCTTTTTTAAATTAGCTTTTCTATTCTCACTATTTTCCAGTGCATAGAAAACCAGGACATGCAAACAAATGCTTATTACGAAAAAAAATCAAAATCAATATCTTTGTCACATATCGATCGTGCTTTTATCATTCACATACTTATTCAAAGACTTTCAAAAAAATTTGTTGCAATTTGTACATGAAAAAAGAAATTATTGTTATTTTTGGCGTCGGTGTCAGCCAAGGAACCAACTTTGACAGAACACTTTGCTACATTAGCTTTGCTGACACCGACTCCAAAACTAACAATCATTTTATCTACATTATATTATCGTTATTTTTTTACTTTTTAGTGCATATGAGTTTGTTATGGAAAAGTTTTTCTTTGAAAGTCAGTTTGTTAAAAGTTTTTCTATTTTGTGATTTTTAGTGAATCTTAGTGAAACTAACTAATTTGTCATTAAAAAAAGAATAATCGAAGTCGGTTGGTGGGATATTGACTTATTTGTCCTCTTGTCGAGCATACTTAATGCAAATTTAAGACTTTTATAGTTTTCTCTAGGATGCGTTTGTCAGAACTTGACCAAAATGAAATGGGACTACACGGGAAGCACAAGCAAATAGATAAAGAATTATAAAAATCGGTTCACCCAGTCAAAAGTTCTTAGGTAACACACATAAAAAAATACAGTCGAATTGATAACCTCCTCCTTTTTTGTTTGAGGGAGAATGGATTTGCTTTTATAATTTTGTATAACGTAATAATGAATTCCTCGGATGGTTAAGTCTTGATTTAATGAATTTAAAAATCATAAAAATTTGACTGAGCATAAGGAATCAGCAACCGAAGTGGACAGAGGCCAATTAAATGCAGCTTCTTTGAAGTACACCATAAATTGTTCAAATAGTTTATTTTTGTTTTGACCTCAAACCTGCTTTAATTGCCTGCTATGTTTTTATTCCATATACATAATGGGAGATAGAGATTCAAGTGTCAGACTCTTGCTACAACGTTAAACTCGGTCACAGTCATATAATTTTCAGTAACCTTGCAAGAAGGGCTCGTCATAGCAGTCATCTCACAGACGGCATGTGTAAGGAAAAAAAGCGAAGGCGTGTCAGCGAGTAAAATAACTGAAAAAATTTGATACTTTACAATTCACGTCAAAATCATCAAATTGGTAAAAGTCTTTTATTTGCTCAATTAAACAATTCAAATAAACAAAAATACTTTCGCATAAAAATATCCGAAATAGAGGAAATAAAAATTAAATTAAATTTGGAAAGTTTCATAAATAGTTTATGATGATAATAACAAATTTAGGAGAAGTCATAAAAAGTAGGCATAGCTTTGAAAAAAAATGTATAAAAAGGAAATATACAAAACAATATTACTTGAAATAATACTTGAAAACTATTAAGAATTGACTATGAAGAAAAATTAATATTTTGTGTACAAAAAAAATTCAAAACTTTTCGAAATATTCATATATTCAAAATTATAAGAAGAACCAGAAACAAAAAATTGAATATCTTCAATATCCACTGTCACCTGTTTAAAACTATAAAATATTCTAAACATTTTTTAATGATTTTAATTTTTTGTTTTTTAGATTATTTTTGACTAAGAATTATCTATTACTTATCTTGAGAAATAAGAAAACTCTTATCGAATCAAATACTGTTAATGTAGTTTTTCTAATATCCAAAAAAGACAATACTGTTTTATCTGAGGAAAAAATGAAGAGAATTATAACAATAATTGAAATAAACACAGTCTTATCCGCGCCAGACATCGTAGCCATAGCTAGGCGGACATTAAAATCCTCCAGGAACAAAAATTGAATCAAAATATTGCGTTGATTGATGCTTCAATGTAGTATAAAATACAAATTTTCGATGAGAGTCCATAAATAAAAAATAAAATAAATCAAATCGAAGACATTCAATTGTTACTTGAATAACTTAATAGGCATGTTGACAAAATGTTTTTTATCACTCCAGTTTAAAAATTCTCTCTGCACCGGCAGAAAAGTGAAGTAGGTTTTTGAAAATCAGTACGAAAAATATGAATGTTAAAAATTTCTAATTAAATCCTGCTATATTTCATTCGTGTTTACTGTGGCCTGTTTTGTACACATATTTTCTCAATGCTCTTTGAACAACACTCGAAATGTAACTTTGAGATTTTCCTGTCCCCTGAACTGTAATAACACAATTGATCCAAAAAAATTTTTCTACGCAAGTGCATACTATTCCAGTAATTGAGACCTACAATTTTTCTGACACACAAAATAGTTAATGGTGTTTGAAATAACTGAGAATATTTAAAACCCCAATAATGATGGGAAGGGTGGGAATGGTTCAATCATTGCATATATAAAAATATCTATCCTTAGTGAACGCAACTTATGTAATTGATTTTTCAACAGGTTTGACTTCCTCTAGGAGCTATTATAATAATCATCATCATAATAATATCTAAAATAAATAGTACCTTCCACGAAATTGTATGTCTAATATTATATGTATATAAATATGTATGCGAATTAGAAAACTTTCTACCACAATAGAGTCACGCGTTTATCAAAGTTATTCGTGCGTGACATTATGCCTTTCCAACTTCAAATATATAATAATATCGACTCATCGACAAAACTTACAGCGAGAAAACAAACACAGTCAGCATTCTCACTTCGTTAGATGTAATATTTAGGTAGCTATAGTATATTAGTTTTCGGGGGGTCATTACAACTTCTATACATTTCGATTTATTTCCTAGAATTTTTATCAATTATTTTTATTTCCTTAGATAGAAAGGCAAATACGAAATAGAAAGTTATAGCACAGTAAGCTTTTCATATATGATATTCATCAAAGCAGTATTCATGTTTGAATATTCGTGTATCTATGAAGTGTTTCTTCTAATGGCACATATATAATATTCACGTTAATTGATCAAAATAGCTGCCGTTTTGCCGATTAAATAAAACGTTCAGCAGTTTTTCTGCCACGTAGTACAGCAGCAACATGGTTCTAGATAGTTATTGCGACTTCCACTATCAGATTGCTAAAACTATTCTCGATATCTTTATTCCACCTCATACATTGAAAACCATTTTTGTTTTCTTATGGGGTGGTTTGTTTATTATGTAAAAGTGAAAAAATTTGCGATGTCTTCCATGATTATAAAAATAATGAACATTCACACTGGATTTCAAGAAGTACTGGTACAACTGATAACTCACTCAAGCAGTGTTTATTCCTAATTGTAAGATATTTAATCACCTGCAAAACCTCTAAACATAATCACTGCTTAAAAGCCTTTCATTCCTTAACCACGCCTTCTTAATTTCGCAATTGATTAACAAGCTTCAAGTCAACCATAGTTCGCGATATGCCTGGGGTTGCGTTTTTGATTCCCGCCGTCACAACAAAAATTAATATAATTAATGGTTGTGATGAGCTGGTGTAGTGTATGATATATGCATGAAGAAGGTGCACTCAGCCTCTGAAAATAATTGAGAAGCTGATAAATGAAATCATCAGCGGAAAAGGTGATAAGACACAAATGTGGTATCACAATGGGCTCTATAGTCTTAGTGTATCCTTTATGGACAGCCAATATAACCTAACTTAATTTAACCTAACCTAACCTAACCTAACCTAACCTAACATGCTTCAACCTTGCGTATCTTTATAAATCGTTATTTTTGGTCTCACGTAGCCTAACTTTTTTTGCTTATTTTGAGTTAGGGAAAACCAACGTAAAACAGTTTCGCGCAGTTTTGAAACACCCACTGATTAAATGTTAATTGCAATGCCATTTTAAAATATATAATTAAACTATTGCATTAAATTTGCCAATTACAGAGAGAAAATACAAACGATGTGAGGACTTTTACCACTGGGGGTAAAGAGTTTCCTTTTAAATATTTTAATTCATATTTTCCGGACAGAAATTAAGTTGCTTTAGTCGGGGTAGTTTATGACTCGAAATTAATTTGAGTTAAAACTGTCCTGATCCTATAACTAAAAAAAGATTATATTGATACCTACTTCCGTTTTCTATAACTTAATCAAATAAAACATGTATAAACCCAATTCGATCATCTGATATAATTTCAATAAGAATCGTTTTTACCAATAAAGTCAAGCTTATTGTGTGGCATTTGATTAATTAGTTCGATATTTTGAATTTTTGTTTTATCTCGATGAGTTCTATAAGATTCTTTGCTAAATTTTGTTAACAAAGAAGCAATTATTATTGCTAAATAACTTTGTTTATAGATTAAATGACTCGCTTTGCACGATTAAATTTAAAGAGCGATTTATTTATTTAAATTTTCTGAATCTAATCACATCTCATGTGTTTATCTTTGTGCTTAGAACTGAAAAATGAAAAGTTATTTTTACCGAGAATTTAACTTTAATATATGTTTTAACAACCAAAAAAGATTTTCATCCAACATCTGATTGAGCTTCTTGTGATCATGAATATATCCAAACAGGTTTTTTAAAATTATCAACACGTATATGAGCAAATCGCTACGTACCGCTTGTAAATAAGACAATGAAAAATAAATGTTATGCTTGAAAAAATACATCCACATTCTAATGAGAAAAAATATCATCGAAAATAAACTACTTTATTAAAAACCATTCTCTTAAGTACACAAAACCTACACACACAAAAACAAAAAACGAAAGAAAAATATATTATTTTCTCTAAAAATAATAAGTAAAATGTGTAACTTTTTTTAATTTTCGTAAAAGGCATTAAAAGAATTATAAAATAAATATTGAAAAACATAAAAAAAAATAAAAAATAAACGTAAGTAAAACGAACAAAGATATTAAAAAAATAAATTTATTCAAGCACACACATTTAAAATAAAATGACATTCACAATTGGTCCGATGTAAAAGCAAGTCGTGGTGGGTATGAACCTAAAGGATCGTGTCACAAATTTTTGATAGAGTAAATTAATCTAGTAACCTTATACATTAAAATTATCTTGCTCGAGGTATGGTGATTTTATTGAATATTCAAGTTTCCAAGAATCGCAATAAACTAACAAGTAAAAAAACTTTCTAACTTTACAATTTCTGGTTCAATCACTGCTTAGATTCTTTTTTTAGTTTCTTACGTCATTTATCTTAAAAATGTTATTAGTTTTGTTACAAGCATATTGGAACTATTTTCCTTATCGCACTTTATCGTTCTTATTTGTTTGTGGGTTGGAAGGTAAGGGTAAAAGATAGATCAAAAGGAGGAGGCTATTAAGCGGTGGTTTTTACTTTCAAGCTCAGTGAAGTGGACGGGTATCAAGCTAGTATTATTATAATTGTCAATTTGTATTTTTTGCCGAAATTTTTTGTTTTATCATTAAGAAAAATTAAGTTGTGAAAGCTATCAGAAGTTAAAGATAGATAGATAATATAAAGTAAGTAAAATGAAATTTTTATGTTATGTTAAAATAAATATCCTGAGCAAACCAAACGTAATGCGCGCACTTATTGGGATGACTACTAAATCCAAAGTATATCTTTTTTAAACAAATACTACAATTCTTTAAATTTTCAGAAAACAATATTGTAAATAAAAAAAGAAAAAGCTACATTTATAATGTACCAAGGTAATTTTTTATTGTACAGTCGTTCTTTTCTATTGTACAATCATGTTTCTAAACTCAAAGGCTTATAAACATACGTCATTTTTTGCTAAAGGTATCTAACTTAAACATAGAATCATAAGACAGTCTTTTGGATTGCATGAGAGTAGTAGAGTTCTTAGACCATGACTTGATTATGCTCCATTCGTAGTTTAAATTTTTTGTATTTTTATTTAAAAGTGGTGTTAAACTTCGTATAATTAAGTAACTACCCAGTATGATTTAGTTTTGTCTTATAAGCTAATTATTCGGTCAACGCCCACGACCCCGTGTAGGTAGAATCCATGTAGAATGCCTTTGTGTTATGAAATTTTTCCTAAAGATTAGTTTCTAATTTCAATAAACAATGTTTTTTAAATCATTATATTTCATAATCAGATGTTACTAAGCTTTAAAGCTTTACTTAAATCATCTGATTATGCTTGAATATCCTTGTAGGTTAGTGCCATTTTAATATTTCCATTTTCAGTGATAACAAAAACTTTCTAGCTAAAAGTTAAAAAATGTATGTATGGAAAGACCGTCACCGTCAATATTCATTCAATAGTAAATGGCACAAACCGTAAAAACTCTACTCTAGTAATATTATGTGCACTCATAGAGACTGTTTTACTTTTATGATGCGTGGGAAATGTTACGATCATCTTTATAAATTATGGGTAAAGTTATTACACTCAATGTTAACCCATTTGTATAAATAGCTAGTAGCTAAACTACATATACAAGAATAATGATGAAACGCGGATTTAGTCTTGAAACGGTTGCGTAATTATTTTAAAACTAAAAAAGGGATTATTAAGGCATTACTTCAAAGATAGATTATTCATTAAAAAGTTTCCTGAAGTTCAGTAAATGAATAAAAATTTACTTATTTTTGTCAAAGATTATTGATTCAGACCATGAAATTAAGTATGGATTTATTAAATTTTTACAATATTACAAATTTTAACAAGATATTACTGGTTAACAAGTTTTTAAATTTTAAATATACCTGAAAGAAAATAAGGACAAACATGTAGACTAAAAAGTACAAAATAGTTCTAATTGAAATGTAAATAAAAAAACTAATAGTATGTAGTGTTGTTACCCACTACCAGGGATTCATTTAAGTTATGAATTTTGCAAGTAAAAGTCTTTTTGTTTTGCTCCTCTCGCTTTATAACAATGATTTTCACAAAACTTCTGGCTTACAAGGAAATTTTTGATAAGCCAATAATGTGAAACGGGGTTCTTTCACATTATTGCCTTAACAAAAAAGTAATCTTATGGAAATGGGGAATCGGTCACATTTGCTCAAATTGCGAAATTTTGTATACCTTTGCATCCTAAACTTTATCTTATTATCCATGGAACATTTTCATCAAAGTCCTTTGATGTCTAATGGCATCAATTGATGAAACGTTCAGACAAACAAGTTTGATGATTTTATTTTATAATATTTGGAATTTTTGCGGAATTTGGTAACATGTTTGCTACGATGCCTCAAGCTCATTTTATAATAACAAAACCAACTAGCAAACTTTCTGTGCTATGAAAATATAAACATCGTTGTAAACACGAAACTTTATTATTAAAAAAATTTTATTATTAATTTTATAAAAATCACACATCAAATAGTTAAAATAATTATTCCTCTAATTAAAATTGTGTCTGAAATAAAAATATTTCGTAGAAGGTTAATTAGTGGATAAATTTTCCCCTATAATATTTAATAATATATCTTCTACACAGGATGACTTTTTACAAAGTTTTCCACCTTTATATTTCAAAAACAGAGTGATAAACCATAAATTATGAAAGCTGTATCGATTAGACTCATTGATATGAGTAATGAAAATGGACTATAAAGTTTTGAAGGGAAAACTTCTGTTGGCCGAAGGTAAAAGTTCAATTTGGTGACGTCATCGCCTCGGAAGTTATGCATTCAACGCATATACAAACCACGTTGAAAATACGGATTTTCGTCCAGCCACCGAAGCTAAACAACATTGTGCAGTACAAGTAGAACATGGATGAGAGATCAATTGCGAACACTATGTCCTGTTGCCTTTTTATTTTTTAAAGCAGTTTTTGATACACGCTGTATAGGTATATATATTTTTTCCCAGACCTCAATTTTCGGCGCCTAATTTTAAGTTTTATAAGGCTTAAAACTAATGGAATAGTATAAGAAAAAAAATTTTGTTGACGCAAGTCTGCCTTTCGATAAAATAATTAACAAAAGCAAGTATTGTTTTTTTCCCCTCTTAAAAATGAGCCGATAGGTGTCTTTCGTTTTTTTTTTGATTTTCTATCCCGTTTTTTTAATATGAGGATGGAAATAAAAATAAAATCATCTTCTGTACTCTTATTAGTACAAAAAATGGGGATGCATAAAAAAATTACCCATACATTTACGATATATTTTATCCATACATTCAGAACGATTCGTTCGACAGAAAATTGCAGCCTGGGTACTAAATTTAAATGATACGAGCTATCACCATATTTGTTGTTGTGTAAAATATTAACATGACCTGGAATTAAATCAAGTTTCATTTTCACAAAGAGAAAACCACATTTGAATTTTCTGTATACTTTTCTATCATTTAAAAAAATATGAATATCTCTGGTTTTTGAACATAATATACAGAGTGGTCCAGGTTATAACAGTAGAACTGGTAAGAAATGTTAGCGTAAACATTATAGCTTATTGTAAAAAATGTTAGCGTAAACATTGTAGCTTATTGTAGAAAAATGACTGGTTAGAAAAATGGTATTTACGATAACATCTGTGGTGGTACAGATTTTTTTCTCAAAACAGGTTGACAGCATAACCAAAACTTTCTCCGTTGTTTAATGCCACAGCTCAAACTTGTCAAGGATCCTGGGCTCATACCGTCAAAATTACTTGTTAAAGCAGTCATGTTTGCAATATTCACAAAAATATCTGCCTGCCATTATAACTTGAATCATCTTTTATACCCATTAATGGTACAAGTTTTTTAATCACCTTTAATAATAATATTTATCGAGAAAAATTTCATCTAAAGCTGTTATTCGAAAAGAGCGTAATTGTTATACAAACTAAGTGTAACAAGTGTTAAGCCATTCTTATCTAACTCTAAAAACAAGTATTGAAAATCTAAAATCGTTATAAAAAATAATTGTAACTACATAATATTATCGTTGTTTTTTTACTTTTTAGTGCATATTATTTGTTTTGGAAGTCGGTTTCTTTTTTTGTTAAATTTTTTTTTTTTAAATCTACAATTGCATTTATCCAACAGTCAAATTTAACTGTGATTGAAAGTGGTATAAAAATATGAGTAAAGTAAAAATTAGTGAAGTTTGGGGTGATTTTGTAATTTATGATACAAAACGATGATGATTTTTTTGCCAAAAATATTTGTATGGTTTTTTTGCGAATGCAAACGTCCAAATAACCATCCAAACATATGTTTTTTTTATCTGAAAGTTAGTACGATTCTTGTACTTTCTAAAATTGTTTTGAGAATATATTTTTCCATAATCATTGATCGAAAGACAAACAATAATAAAAATGAATAAAATTAACATTAATTAACATAACCCATAATGGTGGTAATTATATAAATTGTTTAACAGTTGATTGAGCATTATTTTATTAGTTAGTAACACGTTAACAACATCAAACAATTAAATAAAATGAATAAATTTACATCAATTATTCACATTTGTTGTAAGCCAATAGATCGGTTCTTCTACTTTTTTATTTGTTGGTACATAATTTAATTAATAATCACATCTTACCTTTCTTTCATCATCATTACTAGAGATCTAGAGATATGTTACATTTAGTAATAAATTTTCATCAATTCATATATGAATATTTAAACCTCAAAATATATACAATTACTAGCTGACCCGGCTAACATAAATTTAAAAAAAATTAGGGGTTGACTACTCTTAACATTTAGGGGGATGAAAAATAGATGTTGTCCGATTCTCAGGCCTACCCAATATGCACATAAAATTTCATAAGAATCGGTCAAGCTGTTTCGGAGGAGTTTAACCATAAACACCGTGACACGATAATTATACCATGTATATATGAAATATACATAGTATATTAAGTTTCTTCCCAAGTTTGTAACGCTTAAAAATTTTGGTATAGGTGTTCATAGAATCACCTAATTAATCCATTTCCGGTTGTCCGTCCGTCCATCCGTCCGTCTGTGGACACGATAACTCAAAAACGAAAAAAGATATCGAGCTGAAATTTTTACAGCGTACTCAGGACGTAAAAAGTGAGGTTAAGTTCGTAAATGAGCAACATAGGTCAATTGGGTCTTGGGTCCGTAGGACCCATCTTGTAAACCGTTAGAGATAGAACAAAAGTTTAAATGTAAAAAATGTTACTTATAGATAAATAAAAAACTTTTGTTTGAAACATTTTTTTGTAAACATCACTGTTTACCCACGAGGGCGTTAAATAGGTGCAAATTTTATAGTATGTATTACTTAATATAGGAATATCAGTTGTGTGTGTGTTGTGTATTTAAAAGTGAATATCTTTTGTTATTTACGTGACGTCAACACTTTCTATACGATTGCGCATCAACACTGTCTATACATGGTATTTCAACAATTAACTCAGTCAATGGTTTATGGTGTCTTTAAAATTGCATACCATTTTTTGTTTTTTTAGGTTAATTAATGATTAAATTTGTATTAAAGTGAATCTGTTTTTAAGATTTATGTTAATTATTTAATATTGCGTGAAGTATTTACTTTTTTAATTTATAAATTTATAACGTTTTATATAATTTATTTTAATTTATATACACTAATTAACTGTATACATTGATCGAATCGAAGTATTTTTAAATACCCACTAATTAATGTTTATTATTTAATTCGTAGTGTAGGTATGTAATCTGGAGAAAGTCATCCCTTTTAAGGAAGTGCACAAATAATTGGTTTACAATTGTATCAAGAAAAAAAAAATTGAATGAAGGAAAAGTTTTTAACGAACTGTGTATTTAAAATAAGAAAAATACTTTGGAATATGAATAAATAAAAATACATAAATAATACATTAATATCGATTTAGAAAATATTTCAAACGATTTGGGATTTTCCTTGACCTAAGAGAGTCCGGTTCCTAAAACGGCCCATAGTAATATCAAGTTGAGATTCGTGGTTGAAATTATTTGTTCTTTATTTTCAACTTTGATCATGAAAATACGAAATTTTTCGTTATTTGTCTTGGTTATCGAAACATCGAAAGCTAAATAATTAAACAAAATTTTCAATTTTCGATATTTTAAAAATTACTCCACATATCGAAAAATTTTAATGATAATCATTATGTTAATCATTTACAGTGGAAAAAAAAGCATTAATCATGTGAAATCTGTAAAAAAAACTTTTCGTATAAGAGATTAACTACAACATAAATGTAGTAAAAAAACCGAGGAAAAACCTGATATTTGTAATAGAACATTTTATAATAGAAGCCAAAAATTCTTAATAAATAGGGTCTATGAATAGTTATTGCTACACTGTATCCGAATGACTTAATGTGTTTCGGTTTAGAAGCATGTGTTTTCGGTTTGTACTTATTCGGTTTTCTCACTCAAATCTCGGATAAGTATAAACTTTAATTTTTTTTTAATGAATTTATTAATATGATTTTTTGCAAATCAATTAAATTAATTTGAATACGCATTTATTTTGGAATAAGTTAAATTTATTTATTCATTAGGTTAATATAATTTTCTCACTGATATTGGCTGTTTAAATTCTATGTATATATGTCGGGTCATATGGCGATGTGGTGAGCGAGTCCGACTCTTAGTACTAAGATCGTGGGTTCGAAACCCACTAAGGTACAAAATTTTTTTTTCCCTACGTTATTAATTTAAGTTTGTGTAACAATCCCACAGGTGTTTTAGTCACTCAAAGTTTTTCATTAGGTTTGTACAGCTTTATCACCCATAATGTCTCTTGATATTGTTTCATCATATAAGAGGTGTCGCAGCTCGGTGTTAAGCGGGTGCGACTCGTAGATCGAAGGTCTATGGTTCAAAGCTCGGGCAAATAAAAATTTTAAATTTTTTCTCTACATTTCATGTTCTGATTTATTCAAATTAATTTCATTAATTTAAATGCGTGTTAAATTTCCGCGCTTTTTTCGGGTGTGGTCAATCAAAATTATTCATTAGGTCAGTAGTGTTTCATCGTTCATAGTGGACAGTTGGTTACATTTGTGCTTTGTGTTTCACCTTCATTTGACTTCCAAACGTCAAATTTCATTTTCGAATTTGTTTCTGAGTAAGTTTTTGTTTTAATTTACATTTTTCTAATTCTTTTTTTGTACATTGTAAAGTTCTATATTATATTTAATTTGTTTCACATTTTGTCCAGATACTTTTTTACACAAAACTTTTAATATTAATTAAAAAAAATTATGTTTGAATCATTTGTTTATTTTTTCCAATTGAAATCACATTCTAGAATTAGTTGTTTTATTATTAGTGATTGACTACAAGTATTTTTATTTGATTTCAAAATTTTTCGAGCTTGTGTTTATTCCCAAGAGATTCAATCTCATTTATACAAAATTTATTTATAATAAATATAACAAAATGAATATGTACTATGGTTCGATAAAATTTTTTGACGTTAGTGTTATTTTAGATGTAGAGTTTACTAATAAACACACAGTTTTAATATTAATAATTATAATTTTTATTTAAAGACGTTCATTCATCAACCTGTTTTGCTATGTGCGTTTATATGGAAACAGTATTTAAATTTGAAATAATTTTGAAATTTTATTAAAATTTTTAATAATTACTAACTGATAAAAGTTTCAAGTATAGTTATCGATATAATTTTTGAGAAATATCTCAAATATTATATTTTCCATTTAAACCTATGTTAAAGATTAATTTTTGTCACTTTTTGAATTTAAAATTTAACATTAATTACGTTTCGATTAATTTATATAATTGTATATTTTTTCTTTCTTAAATCATTCAAAATCATTTAAACTTTTTTATCATCATAATTATTTTTATTTGTCTACTTACAAGTCTTATGAATGTACGTCCTTAAATGAATAACTAAATAACTCTACAATCATTTGAACATTCATAATATTAATGAAATGTTTTAATATTATTGTTTTAATCAACAACTCCGTTACTAAATATCGAAAAAAATTCTATCAAAATAATAAATAAAACTAAATTTGTATTCAATTGATTTCAACACTCCGCTCAATTCAAACAAAACAGATTCCTATGGACTTAGCAAATTTGTGAAATTTTTGATTTGATAAACCTTTGGTACAAATATCAGCCAGTTCATTTTTTGTAGGTATATAATCAATTTTTTTTTAAATTCTGATCGAATGAAATGTTATTTAAGTTCGCGTACATGCGTGAACCTGTTTTGCTACGTGCGTTCATAGGGAAACAGTATGTAAATTTTAAAGAATTTTAAATTAATATAAATTTTTTTGAAATTCTATTAAAAGTTTAAATAAGTATTACCTGGTAAAAGCTTGTAAAAAAAAGTATTGGTATCGATATAATTTTAGAAAAATATCGTATTTATATTTTCCATTTAGTCCCATGTTAAATCTTACTTTTAGTCAATTTTTTAAACTTAAAATTCAATGAAAATAATTCGATAACAGGTTATTTTTCTTGTCTTAAATCATAGAAAATCATTTAAACTATCGCATTACCATATTGTTTTTTATTTCTCTACTATTATCGTTGACGCATGTACGCCCTTCAATTATTTGGAAATAATATATTTTGAAAAACTAAAAAACAGAATATTGTTGCATTAGCTAGCTACGGTTTCTAAAATGAATGTTTTAATATGATCGTTAAACCAGTAATTTTTGAGGATAATCAATCAAGTATTCAATAAGTTAAGAATTGGGAAAGTAAAAGAAGTAAATATAGTGGCATTAAATACCATTTCATTCGATCAGAATTAAAAAAAGATAATTTAAAAATTGAACATATACCTACAGAGAATCAATTGGCTGATATTTGTACATACACTAATAATAAAATTATTTTTAATTATTTTAATTATTTATCACTAAAATATATTTATTCACTAGGTTGGTCCAGTTTTATCACCGATTATGGCCGTTTAAATTGTAACAAGCATCAAATCGTGTGGCAGAGAGTATAGCGAGTCCTACTCCTCTTACACAGGTATGGAGTTCAAAATCCGGGTAAGTAAAATTTTTATTTTTATTTTCTAAATCTCATGTGATAATTTATTCTTAGTAATATAATTAATTTGAGTGTGTGTTTTACTATTCACTATGAATAGCTTATTTATTTGACATTTATCTATTCCCTTCATTTGAATTCCAAATCTTAAATTTCATTTTCGGGTTTGTTTCTAAGTAAGTTTATGTTAATAAAGGTAAATTAAGATTAAATGAGCCATCTTTAATTGTTTATGCATAAATATTATTGCAAATTAAGCAATTTTTAACTTTTATGCCCAGAGATATTTTTGGTTTTTTTCAATTTTTTTTACTCTAAATATCAGTTCATTAATTTAAATTTGTAAAATCGGTCTGCCCTATATCCTGAGAAGCGACGTTGACTAACTAAGGTTAGTATGATGTTTCTCAGGAAAAACTCGTTCGATTTGTTGCATGTGTTATAACACTATGAGAAATTGTGTAGTCAAAAATTAATTTTTTCTCGTTATGTCTGTCTATAAGCCAAGCGCCTCGATAGGGGATTGTATCAACTCATGATGACGGTGAGACGGGACATGCAAAAAAGCGCAGTCATCACTTAAAGTGAGTTAGGTATATCTAGACAGATAATGTACGGAAAAAATGATCTTGATTACATGGATTTTTCGCCTGTGTTATAGCCTGTGATATTTTGGATTGGTTTCATTCTGGGGTAAGTCTACTTATAACTAGGTTGATATGGTTAGTTCAAATGGACCTTCAGAAATATTTATGCATAAAGGTTATTGTAAATTAAGCAATTTTTATTTATTCCTTTTCTTTTTAAAATAATTGAATTTTTTTCCAGAGATATTTATGCTTTTTCATCTCCGACATTCTCATTTGTATAATTCTGTGTTTGTGACTTGTAAAATTCATATCCTATCCTAGAATTATCTTTTTTTATCATATCCTATCCTAGAACTTTCTTTAATTGTTTATGCATAAATATTATTGCAAATTAAGCAATTTTTAACTTTTATGCCCAGAGATATTTTTGGTTTTTTTCAATTTATTTTACTCTAAATATCAGTTCATTAATTTAAATTTGTAAAATCGGTCTGCCCTATATCCTGAGAAGCGACGTTGACTAACTAAGGTTAGTATGATGTTTCTCAGGAAAAACTCGTTCGATTTGTTGCATGTGTTATAACACTATGAGAAATTGTGTAGTCAAAAATCAATTTTTTCTCGTTATGTCTGTCTATAAGCCAAGCGCCTCGATAGGGGATTGTATCAACTCATGATGACGGTGAGACGGGACATGCAAAAAAGCGCAGTCATCACTTAAAGTGAGTTAGGTATATCTAGACAGATAATGTACGGAAAAAATGATCTTGATTACATGGATTTTTCGCCTGTGTTATAGCCTGTGATATTTTGGATTGGTTTCATTCTGGGGTAAGTCTACTTATAACTGGGTTGAAAAATTGCCTAATTTTTCTTTTTAAATTTTTTTTATTTTCTTTTTTAAATATATTATTTTAAATTTGTAAATTCGGTCTGCCCTAAATTCTGAGAAGCGACGTTGACTAACTAAGGTTAGTATGATGTTTCTCAGGAAAAACTCGTTCGATTTGTTGCATGTGTTATAACACTATGAGAAATTGTGTAGTCAAAAATCAATTTTTTCTCGTTATGTCTGTCTATAAGCCAAGCGCCTCGATAGGGGATTGTATCAACTCATGATGACGGTGAGACGGGACATGCAAAAAAGCGCAGTCATCACTTAAAGTGAGTTAGGTATATCTAGACAGATAATGTACGGAAAAAATGATCTTGATTACATGGATTTTTCGCCTGTGTTATAGCCTGTGATATTTTGGATTGGTTTCATTCTGGGGTAAGTCTACTTATAACTAGGTTGATATGGTTAGTTCAAATGGACCTTCAGAAATATTTATGCATAAAGGTTATTGTAAATTAAGCAATTTTTATTTATTCCTTTTCTTTTTAAAATAATTGAATTTTTTTCCAGAGATATTTATGCTTTTTCATCTCCGACATTCTCATTTGTATAATTCTGTGTTTGTGACTTGTAAAATTCATATCCTATCCTAGAATTATCTTTTTTTATCATATCCTATCCTAGAACTTTCTTTAATTGTTTATGCATAAATATTATTGTAAATTAAGCAATTTTTAACTTTTATGCCCAGAGATATTTTTGGTTTTTTTCAATTTATTTTACTCTAAATATCAGTTCATTAATTTAAATTTGTAAAATCGGTCTGCCCTATATCCTGAGAAGCGACGTTGACTAACTAAGGTTAGTATGATGTTTCTCAGGAAAAACTCGTTCGATTTGTTGCATGTGTTATAACACTATGAGAAATTGTGTAGTCAAAAATCAATTTTTTCTCGTTATGTCTGTCTATAAGCCAAGCGCCTCGATAGGGGATTGTATCAACTCATGATGACGGTGAGACGGGACATGCAAAAAAGCGCAGTCATCACTTAAAGTGAGTTAGGTATATCTAGACAGATAATGTACGGAAAAAATGATCTTGATTACATGGATTTTTCGCCTGTGTTATAGCCTGTGATATTTTGGATTGGTTTCATTCTGGGGTAAGTCTACTTATAACTGGGTTGAAAAATTGCCTAATTTTTCTTTTTAATTTTTTTTTATTTTCTTTTTTAAATATATTATTTTAAATTTGTAAATTCGGTCTGCCCTAAATTCTGAGAAGCGACGTTGACTAACTAAGGTTAGTATGATGTTTCTCAGGAAAAACTCGTTCGATTTGTTGCATGTGTTATAACACTATGAGAAATTGTGTAGTCAAAAATCAATTTTTTCTCGTTATGTCTGTCTATAAGCCAAGCGCCTCGATAGGGGATTGTATCAACTCATGATGACGGTGAGACGGGACATGCAAAAAAGCGCAGTCATCACTTAAAGTGAGTTAGGTATATCTAGACAGATAATGTACGGAAAAAATGATCTTGATTACATGGATTTTTCGCCTGTGTTATAGCCTGTGATATTTTGGATTGGTTTCATTCTGGGGTAAGTCTACTTATAACTAGGTTGATATGGTTAGTTCAAATGGACCTTCAGAAATATTTATGCATAAAGGTTATTGTAAATTAAGCAATTTTTATTTATTCCTTTTCTTTTTAAAATAATTGAATTTTTTTCCAGAGTTATTTATGCTTTTTCATCTCCGACATTCTCATTTGTATAATTCTGTGTTTGTGACTTGTAAAATTCATATCCTATCCTAGAATTATCTTTTTTTATCATATCCTATCCTAGAACTTTCTTTAATTGTTTATGCATAAATATTATTGCAAATTAAGCAATTTTTAACTTTTATGCCCAGAGATATTTTTGGTTTTTTTCAATTTATTTTACTCTAAATATCAGTTCATTAATTTAAATTTGTAAAATCGGTCTGCCCTATATCCTGAGAAGCGACGTTGACTAACTAAGGTTAGTATGATGTTTCTCAGGAAAAACTCGTTCGATTTGTTGCATGTGTTATAACACTATGAGAAATTGTGTAGTCAAAAATTAATTTTTTCTCGTTATGTCTGTCTATAAGCCAAGCGCCTCGATAGGGGATTGTATCAACTCATGATGACGGTGAGACGGGACATGCAAAAAAGCGCAGTCATCACTTAAAGTGAGTTAGGTATATGTAGACAGATAATGTACGGAAAAAATGATCTTGATTACATGGATTTTTCGCCTGTGTTATAGCCTGTGATATTTTGGATTGGTTTCATTCTGGGGTAAGTCTACTTATAACTAGGTTGATATGGTTAGTTCAAATGGACCTTCAGAAATATTTATGCATAAAGGTTATTGTAAATTAAGCAATTTTTATTTATTCCTTTTCTTTTTAAAATAATTGAATTTTTTTCCAGAGATATTTATGCTTTTTCATCTCCGACATTCTCATTTGTATAATTCTGTGTTTGTGACTTGTAAAATTCATATCCTATCCTAGAATTATCTTTTTTTATCATATCCTATCCTAGAACTTTCTTTAATTGTTTATGCATAAATATTATTGCAAATTAAGCAATTTTTAACTTTTATGCCCAGAGATATTTTTGGTTTTTTTCAATTTTTTTTACTCTAAATATCAGTTCATTAATTTAAATTTGTAAAATCGGTCTGCCCTATATCCTGAGAAGCGACGTTGACTAACTAAGGTTAGTATGATGTTTCTCAGGAAAAACTCGTTCGATTTGTTGCATGTGTTATAACACTATGAGAAATTGTGTAGTCAAAAATTAATTTTTTCTCGTTATGTCTGTCTATAAGCCAAGCGCCTCGATAGGGGATTGTATCAACTCATGATGACGGTGAGACGGGACATGCAAAAAAGCGCAGTCATCGCTTAAAGTGAGTTAGGTATATCTAGACAGATAATGTACGGAAAAAATGATCTTGATTACATGGATTTTTCGCCTGTGTTATAGCCTGTGATATTTTGGATTGGTTTCATTCTGGGGTAATTCTACTTATAACTAGGTTGATATGGTTAATTCAAATGGACCTTCAGAAATATTTATGCATAAAGATTATTGTAAATTAAGCAATTTTTATTTATCCCTTTTCTTTTTGAAATAATTGAATTTTTTTCCAGGGATATTTATGTTTTTTTTATCTCTTTCTTATATTTTAGGAATACCTGTCCTGTAATTATATTAAGTGATGTCAAATTTAGGCTGATAGTATTTGGGGATTGTGAATTTTTTTTTTTAGGAATTGCGATAATGTTATCCAATTTGTCATGTTCCGGTCACGACAAATTGGATGATTATTTATCTTTTTCTTCTGTTTAAATGTAACCGGATGCACTTAAATAGAAGGAAAAGATCGTGGATTAGGCCTATAGGGGATACCACGTAAAAAAAACGCGCTGATGTATCCTACCTCAATGGTAGTGTGGAAACGGATACAAATTTCTTTTATAATGATTTTCTTTTACAGTGAGAATTTTGGGTTACAAATGACAATCTTGGCTAAAAATGCAACGATCTGCCAAAATTTCAAGTATATCCATCGAATATAAATAATATCAACAAACATTTAAACAAACAACAGACTTAACAGCACACGTGAGTATTTGTTTTATGTTTCTTGTAAATAAGTCATCCAAAGAACATTTATCCAACTCAACAAGATTCAATGGTTTTCGTGATTCAATATTTTGTTTCATATAAATTATATTTGAAGGTATCATAAAGTTTCAATGCCGGAAAATATCAAATTTGTAATAAAATTTGTGCTTTTTATTTCTTTATAAATTAATAATTTATTAATTGATCACTAGAAAATAAAATATTGGCTTAGGATATCGATTCTAAGTGCTGTTAAATTAGTTGCAAATATTATTTTATTATTTTAACATTTGGACAACTTTTGCTTAAGCATTTTTCTGTATCTTGCGTTTTTTTTTCTTTCGATTTAATGCAACAATGATATATTTTTCGTATTTCGTCGTATTTCCTCCGAAATCTTACAATTTTCGAAAGAATATTTTCAACCAATTTCCTAATTTAATGTGTTATGCTATCTCTTACATTTTAGGATTAAAATTGATTAATAAAGCAACCCCAAAAACTAGCTTCAATCTGAACGAACTATTTTAACCATAATAGATTAAAATGTTCTACCCTGTATATCCAGAATTCATGTTCCCAGAACATTTTTCCCAATAGATTAATCAGTCCCTATATGCGTAAAATAGTATAAAATGCGAAATAAAAAACCTTATTTGTATCTTCGATTGTCAAGAAAGAAACAAGCTTTAAACTTTTTATTATTTTTTTATTTAAAATTTGCACTGAATTCTTAAGATCGTGTTAAATCGATCTTTACCGATGTCATTCACAGGTAATTACAGTAAAATTGCGTTATAAAATACTTGATATTAAATAAAATGACTTGCAGAGTTGCAGTACATGTAATAAATAAAGGGCATTATTTAATACTTGAAACAAAATATGTAATTATGAATATCATGAATTTATAAATAGGAGCCGAGTCGAGCTGAGCCGGCATCAACACAGTAGGTCTTAACAAAATTATTTACTTTCACTCATAGCACGTCGATCGAACACCGTTGGCATTGTGCATGACTGTTCTACGGGGCAGAGGCATACTGGCGGTGTAATACGTATTGTTTTCAACAGTTAAACAATTTTTTAATTTTATTACAAGATAATTACTTTAATCTGATTACTAGACTCTTTTTTTTTATTTGTTTTCTTTCAAATTCAGTTTCTTTGTCGATATGTCCTAGATATTTTTCTTATTTATTCCAAATATTTTGATACTTTGATTTTTATCTTAATTAAATTTTTCTTGGGTAATTCAATGGCACGCCTCACATAGTTCAAGTATCTTACAAAAGTGATTCAAGACTCAAACTGACTTAATACTCTTTCTATTTTTTATCAGGGTAAGCTTTCATTTGGGAAAGTGGGATCTTAGATTAAAGCAATTCTGGGTAAAATGTAAACGCAATTAGCAACTGTTTATGCATGGTATTTCAACAATTAACTCAGTCAATTGTTTGTTTTCACTTGTTTTATATATAAGATAGTAAACTACTAGCAGTTACCCACCCGCTTCGCTGGGAAATTTCAATTTTTAACCGACTTCATAAAAAGGAGAAGGTTTTGAATTCGCCTGTATTTTTTTGTTTTAATTTTTGATACCTTAGAACTTTCGACTGGGAGACCCAATTTTGATGCTTCTCGTGTGGTCTCATTTCATTTTGGTCCAGTTCTGACAGTTTCACCCATGAGAAAACCATATAAGTCTTAAACCTGCATTAAGTATGTGCGCGACGACAAATGGACAAATAATTCAATATTACGCCAACCGATTTTGATGATTCCTTTTTTAGTGAAAATTAGTTAGCGTACTTCAGATTCACTAAAAATCACAAAATAAAAAAACTTTTTACAAAAAAAAACCGACTTCAAAAGAAAAACTATTCCAAAACAAATTAATATGCATTAAAAAGTAAAAAAATAACGATGATATAATGCACTTAACAATTATTGTTATTTGTCACAGTTGCTTCCTTAGCTGATACCGACTCCAAAAATAACAATAATTGTAAGTACATTATATTATCGTTATTTTTTTACTTTTAAGTGCATATTTATTTGTTTTGGAATAGTTTTTCTTTCATACATACACTTAACCATAATATTGAATATATAAACTCTAAGCGCAATGTTTTTGTGTTGGGCTTCGCTTACAGAAAGTAGCCACAATGGTATAATGTTTGTATATTTATTTGTATTTTTTATATGGAATAATATACAATTTTTTTTATTATTCTTTTTAACAAGGATATGAGTGAGTTAGTTATAGAATTTATATGACCCAGATTTTCATAGAAAACATATGCTTATATGTTATAACTTAATGTGTAATACCAATTTCAGTGACCCATTTTCACACCATTTCATTTCAAAAAGTAAATCTTTCTAAATAATTATTACTTAAACTAAAAATTTTGTTGGCTTCAAGATTAAATCATTTTGAATTATTAAAATTTCTACTACCTCTAAAAAGATATTTTGAATTCTTTCTCGTCATTACTGATTTCAATGAAACAAACTAAAGAAATTATTGTACTTTTTCCTTCTATGAAGCCATACATATATTAACAATACTTTTCTTTCAATTTGCTTCAGAACCCTGTTTTATACATGGTTTGACGACCGAAAATTTTATTGGCTTTGAAAGTTAATCTGAACTTATACGCCAGTCAAATTCTACATAAAATCTCAAAAGCTATAAAAAGTTCTTATTTTGGTATGTCATTTGCTGCCTGCGTAATCCGTGAAAAAAATTTTCTGACTTTTTTTCAGCTTTTGAAGTTCAATTCAAAAACTATGAGCTTTCGATATTAGCTGCTACTTTCATTTTTAAAGTACATTGAATTTGAATCCACATCTCCAAAACCCACATAGGTTTTGAGATATGATACTTGAAAAATTTATATATAATTTTCCAAAATGTTTAGATTTTGAGTTTTCGCCACCATAATATGAATAAGTCAGATAGTTTCACGAAGCGTGAGCAAGCCACCCGCATACAGTTGTCCATGTGAAAATTTTATTCTTATAGTTGTTGACATTTCAATGGGTACATGTGTCTGGTAAGATCGATTGTATCCTCGCTCCAGAAATTTTTTAACTTCAAGATTTTTTTGCGCTAGAAATGAGCTGTCTTCAGTAGATCTTACAAAAGTTTCATCTCATTCATAGCACAAGTATAAAGCAAAACCAAAATAATAAAAATAATACTTACCTAAGAATAAAATTTCTTATTTTATATATTTAATGCATTTGGAACTTTTTTCACAATGAATTTATAAAGATTTTTTTGATTAAATTTTACATAATTAAAAATTCCAATTATAAAATGTTGTTAAAACCGAGTATAAAAACAACATTAAATACTATGAGTAAGGTCAACATTATGTTATAATAGATAAATAATTAATATTTTTATTAAATTAAATTACGGTAGCTAGATACCAAAGTTTGAATTTTATATACTGGATTATTTTTTAAAAGTTACCACCCATCGGAAACAGGTTGAAAAATTGTAAAACGTGAAAACATGTACTGACTTAATTTAAGAGTAAATTTAGTTTTTAAATACGGGGACGTTTTTATGATCGAACACGGGTCACTTTGGAATTGTTAATTCAATTCTTGATTTTACTGTTACAGTTTCTCGTTCTTTGCTTTACGAAAAAATCATATTTTGTTTGAAAATGTTTTCCTAGACTTCAATTTTTGGTACCTGATTATACAGTGTTTTAACGCCAAAAACTATACGCATAGTATAAATAACAATTTTTTGGACAAATTATTATTTTGAGAGTCTGTTGGTTAAAAACTTTAACCAAAAAATAACTGAAATCAGCCAATCAACTAAAACTTGAAGTTATGCTAAAAAATATAGCATTTAACAAAGTTGACCCTTGTTTGACCATCAAAGCGTTGCCATTAAAAAAACGGATTAATATATTTTTATTTCCCCTAAAAATGAGTCGATACATGTTTTTTCATTTGTTTTTCATTTTGTCCTCGAATGTAAGTGTGGAAACTTTAAAAATATTCACCTTTTATATAAAGTATGTTCTTTTTACTACGATGCACTACACTAAATAGATAATAAAGGATCAGTTAATAACTCATTAATACACTGTCTTTTTCTATTTACAGTTAGGGCAGTGTACCGTAGCAAAATAAAAGAACAAACAACACACGGTTAGTCATACAATGACAAAATACTTACAGAATGTTTTATTTAAGTTAGAATAACTAATAGATTCTTAAAACTGGCTAATTCAATATACTATCATGCTTTTTGTAGGAAAATGTCTTAAAAATGATGGACAATAATTTCAGAAACGTTTAGGGTAGGCTGTTACAGATAGACTTTGATATGCCCCCTGCCCATACTTATTATTTTGTTGGTGAGTGGGGATTTTTCATTCAGTTGACATCGTGGCATGAATTAAATAATTAACTAATTTTACAGACACTGTAATCAATGGAAACACTATGAACTAAAATCAAATACCTGTATTGTCAGGCTAATCCCAAAGTATCAACTCTTACTGATTTAGTATAATTTTGGTAATTTTTGTGAGACACACGATATTATAACTACAATAATTTCTAGGTATAGTTAGTTTATGATAATAAACTTCTTGTATATATAAACAGCTTTAAAACACTTTAATACTTTCTCATAATATATAAACAATATAATAAACAATAAAATTAGTGTATGTTATTATGTTTTAAAACAACACAAACACTTACAAATAAACACACATACGAATTCATCTCTATCCCCACCCCACGTACAGCACAATTAGACAGGGAGCTAATAATGTGAAAAAATTCTATGATTCATTTTATTAGTCTGCCTTTTGGAAAATTATATAACTTTCATAGAAACAGAGTACAAACTTTTAACCATAACTGGAATGTTGCATATCCAAAATCAAATTTTTCGATTCTCATGTTTCAAAGTTATTCTTTATGGGATATATTTTGAAAGAAAGTTATTACAAACCGGGTACATGAGAAGAAATAGGAGTAAGATTGAAACTGTGGACAAGGTTGTTGCTGTTGACAAAAGAAGTGTGATTGTAAAACACAAAACTAATATTTGAGCCTGTCAACCGCTATAAACTATCCAGCTTTTTTTCAGGAATTATTTTGTAAAAATCTTTTAATATACTTACAACAAGAAAAAAATTAAATTAAAAAATTGTAGGAAAACATAAAATTGAAAAAACTTGGTTGAAATCACACTGAATGATCAACCGTCGTTCTTATTAAACTCACTTTTATCCATTCTCAAAAGGCGAACAAAAGATGCAAATTTCGATTCTTTATTGGCTCATGGTCTTAGTATAATTTTATAAAATTTGATGTAAATTTTATGGTGCAATTTATAGCTGAAATCATACAATAAATTATATTTTATAAGAAATATATACCTACACTGAATATTTTAATGTTGTCCCCTTTCCCTTAATTATAATTATGCTATTAAAATCTGCACTAAAATTTTCTTTATATTGGATGGTTTATCTACAATGTATTTATATATTCAAAATATGATAATGATTTTCAAATGTATAATCTACTAACGAACCCGAGAGACGTTCTTCTGTGGAAATGTAACTAAAATTAATACCTATACTATACTTAGCCAGTCCCCTGAGTCCGTTAGGTCCACCCACTAGCCCATCCTCTCAGGCCGGCTAAACACGTACTGCAAAACCGATCCCGCCACATCCCATCTCAACCCGCTAAACCAAAATTTTACTCGTACCTATTTCCTCCCATCCATCCTGCTAAACTTCATCCCATCCCGCCAAAATTTTACTATTATCTATTGCCTCCTACTCATTTCGCTAAACCCTATCCCCTCCCACTAAACCTAAGTTTTACTCCTATCTAGTCGGCCTTTGGGCTGGCCTTCGAGTCATCCGCAGTAGATTCGCAAACAATCGCATCAAAGATAACGCAAACTCATTTCTCAAAATTGCATCTCATCGAAAAGTTTTCGAATCATTCCTATAATAAAAGACTGTCGTATTCTTCTGCTTAAAAGAATGGCTTTGAAAATCCCTTACGAATATGTTTCTCAAAATTTACAATTATGTTAGATCTTTTGTAAAATATCCGTTCATAAATTATCATAGTTAATGAACAGAGGTGTATTTTCCATGTGTTATTGTTTCATTTGATTGGTCAAAGGGTGGGTGCATATCTGCATGCTTCCTATTAAACGTATTTTACAAATTTGTAAAATTATTGGACATTATGAATGAATTGAACTATTAAATTTACATATCGATTCTAGATTATATATGTACCAGATGTTAAAATTATGATAAACAGTGTACGGCATTTTTACTGGGATAAATTTTAAGGCCAGTAAAACCAAAATACATTGCACACTTATACAGAATTGTATTTTGAATTAAGGACTGTTATTACATCTAGCTGTACATTTCCACCTATGTACTTCCATGAAAACAGCGATAAGGAAAATCTCAATGAATTCATAAAATGTGACATACTTGATTTCCCCCTTACACAGTATTCCATATACAAAAGATCTCTAATTCAAAACATTTTTATTATTCAAGCAAAACACTAATAGACGAATTTTTGAAGGTTTAATAAGCTTTCCAACCACTTGCTATTGGGAAATCTCGAGGCACGTTTTTTTATTTTGAACACAACGTCCAGAAGATAACATTTTTTAAAGGCAGAATTTTGTTTAACTTATGGTTGATCAGAAACTTAAGCCATGCCTAGATAAAAATCTGAATTTTTAATATGGTATTAACTAATTACTCATATACAGTGTGTTGTATTTGTTTTTGGAAGCCAAGGAAACAACTGTGATAGAACAGTTTTTTACATTAACTTGACACCGATTCCAAAAATAGCAGTAACTACATTATAGTATCGTAACAATTTGATTGGCTTTTAAGTAGTAATTTTTATTTTTTTTTTTCATTTTACTTAATAAAATATTTTGAATATTGTCTGTTATTTAGAAAAATACGCAATTATTTTTTAATTTTTAGCGCATATTAGTTTGTTTTGGAATAGTTTCTTTTTGGAGTCGGTATATTTTTTTGTAAAAAGTTCTTTTATTTTTATTCTAATAGAAAGATAACAGACTCTGAAACCGTGGCTTTTATCTGGCCATAATCAATTAAAAAAAAAAATTGTTATACAGTGGCTGGCATTTTGGATAATTTGAAATGATGTGACGTCATATTCAACATTTACTCTAAATATCGTTAAAATTATTATTATCTATAATATAAAATAGTTTATTACAGTGAACAAATGGTGTTTATATGAGCTCATGTGCTTTTTAAATCTTTTATTAAAATTAATAAAAAATGATTCCATTCTTTCAGTTTACAAATTAAATTTATGCACGTAACAAGAGAATAACATTATTATTATATGTGTGCATAATAATGTGTGGATATGTTTACATGTACTTTATATACTGATTATCAAAAAAATCGAGCCACTTCGAAAAATTCTAATTTCATCGTATTATGCGGATCGCACATGTCAGCGACGGCAACTAGCTTCGGCGACTAGCGATGACAACATGGCGTGCAACATAAAAATTCTCTGAATGTCAAGCCTGAATGTCTGAATGTTATTTATATTGTAAATATTGTCTGAATGTTATTTAAATTATCTAAATGTTATTTATAATGTAAATATTTTATTAATTGTGAATAATTTATTAAGTTTTAATCACTGAAACGGAATGTCTAACCGAAGTTTTTGGCGGCGTATTTTAAACTAGCACAATAACAAGTCAGTAAGATCTGCAACCGCACGCCGCCAGCAACCAATGCTGTCGCCGTCACTGACATGTACGAGCACCATGACGAATAAATACCAAATAAGGAGATCAACGGGGCAGTTAAAAGCTTATTAGAAAGCATAAGCCTTAAAAGATCCCGTACTATTAGCTCTTTCTTGAAAATTGTCTCAAAATTGAAATTATATATATATATATAAAGCACTCTAGTAATTTTTTTCTCTAGGCGCTTACTTTTTGGAATAAAAATTTATTTAATTAAAAAATTTAATATTCTGAGGCAATTCGCTTAGCCAATGCTGCTTCTGCGTATATATATATATATATGTATATATATATATATATATATATATATATATATATATATATATATATATATTGCATATACATATATATATATATATATATATATATATATATATATATATATATATATATATATATATATATAAATAATAAATAAATTTTTATTCCAAAAAGTAAGCGCCTAGAGAAAAAAATTACTAGAGTGCTTTTATACTCAAAACTAATCAAAGCATGCAAAAATATTTGCTATGTTGAACAAATTCAAATTTTTGTACTTTGCGCACAAATATCACCCAACCCCTTACCTGTCGATTTTTCTCATTAACGAACTTGACCTATTACAAACAAAATCCTTCTTGATACTAAATTACATTCAAACCGGACTTAAATTACGACCGCTAGAAAAGGTACATGGTTATTTTTGTCTTCTACTAGGAAGGTAAATAGAATCGATAACTATTTCAAAATTAAGAGCTTCCTATAGAAATAACAGAAATAAGAAGTTTCCAAATGCAATCTTTTTTCGATTCAATTTATTAAAAATTTATAAATACTTAACTTACCCGATTTTGCTGATGACCAGTGTATAACCGCTGTGGTTATTTTCATAAATTCTTATGAAAGTGACATTTTTAACATATAAGTTTATTCACATAATGTTCTTACTAGGTCAGTAATTTCTATATTTTACGTTAATCCCATTACACAAGACTTTTTACACCATACATAGGTTTTATACCTGGAGCAAGATTATAAAAAAACACAATAATAAGTGATGAAGCTTGGCGTGCCAATTCTGGAATTTTTGTATTTGTCGTCGTAGTTAAAATGTTTGTTGCCGCATTTAAAACACTCGTAGTTAAAACATATTGGAAATTCATTGATTTCATCATTTGTGTAATAATATAAGAAGTGAAATTTACAAAATTTAAAAAACCCACGAAAAATTTGCCAGATACGGAACCCTAAATCAACAGTTGAAACATAGCAAAGAACATGCTTCATTAAATTACCTTTCAATTAAAACATATAAATTAAAATCGGTTTTTCCGTTTAGGAACTGCGATGCCACATACACACACACACATAGCTGTCAAACTAATAACAACTCCTTTTTTGTTCGGTGGCTAAAAATTCAGACCAGAATATTACATAAATGATTCTAGCAGTACTCGAAAACTTTAGACGTAGAAAAATTAGATTAAAAAGCTAATATAATATTTAAAAATCGAAAATGTTCGATATCGTAAATACAAAAGAGGTGGTATGCATGCAGCAGATCGAATTAACTTTCCTAAATCGAAATTTTCAACATGTTCGGTTTTTGAGCTATGTTAGATATCGAATTTTCCATATCGCTACCTAAAATACGTACATATCACGCCAAAGAAAAGTCAAAACAGATTCAGGAATGCACAAACGGAGTATTTTCGTTGATAAGTCTATAATTTCCTTGTTCAAGAGAGGAAAATACGAAAAAAAAAAAGTATAAATCAAAAAAGTATAAACACAATCGTAAGAATATGACTATAGTTTTCCAAAAACATGTAAGAACAAAGTTTTTCCATTTAATAAGAAAGCATAAATAATTTCATTAAAGCGTACATTTCTATTTGTTCGCTTAAATAATATGAATATTTCCATATTTTATAGTATTTTCTGTATTTCATATAATATACATATATTTTCGTGTTGAGATGATCACTTCGTCATTGAAAATAGCCCCAAGTATTCACACGTATTCTCTACTTGAAAGAATAAATTATATATGTATTCGATTCTTTATTTTTAATCTAAATATACATATAAAGAAAATTCGACTAATCTAATTTTTAAAGAAACAAAAGTTAATATGACAACGGCTAAAAAATGTGCAGAATATGTATGTAGTAAGATATAGTACCCTGGATATATTTTACAGTGGATCTATAGCAGGCATGGGCAAGTTATTTTAAGTCGAAGTCACCATTGTTATTACTTTATTGTATGCCATAAACTTTATTATGTGTCTCTTTATCCAAGTCCGCATTGCTCATAGAGGAGGAAGCGAGACGAGTACGACTCTTCTACCTATTTCAGTTTCTCTAATAGTAATGAGATAGGTAAAAAAAATGTCTCTCTGTCTTACCCGTATTATTGGTTGACACTGGTTAGGTTGTCGCTGTCTTGCTCATTATTTAGATCACAGGAGTGTGAGTGACTTTTCTGAGTGACTGACAGTTTACTTACAATAAGGCAAATAACCATGAGAATGGCTGATGCATGCGCATTTATTTTCAAATCGTAAAATAATTAGGGGGAAAAGTTAAAAAATACGCAGTTGTGTACCTTTAATCAAACAACCTAATGTACCACGAATATAGGTAATGATACGAATATAAGTAAGCATCAAATTTTATCATTCCAATATCAGTTGTCAGGTTAACGCTGTTACCGGATGCTCAGGCAGTAACAACTTCTATAATCAAAGCTCGGGTACATTATACGGTAATATTTCTCAGAATAAACTTTAAAGAAAGTTCACTCTAAGAAGGTACGGTTTCAAGACAGAAACTTCAAACACAATAGTTGGGTTTACTCCTACCTATTTCCTCCTACCCATCCTGCTAAACTCCATCCCATCTTACCAAAATTTTACTCCTATCTATTGCCTTCTACTTCAGACACAATAGGTGGGTGTAATCCTAGATGCATTGGAAATGATTCATGGGGCTTAATGATTTTGTACCATAGGTCACACATGTTCTACTATGAATCACACAATTTGGGTTTGAAATTTTTAAGAACAAGAAATCCGCAGTTTGTTGCTCTAATATAGTTTTCTTAAACTATTTTCATAATAAAAATTTTTTTAAATTGCTTTTTTGAACAATTCATAAATGAAAATTTTGATATCAGATACTATACTCTCCCCTATATATTTCATTCAGTATGCAAATTAAAATTTAATTTTCTCAACGCTGTATTAAATTTTCTTTATTATTTTCCTTTTTTTTTGTATTTTAGCACAGCGCGACGATTTTCGACGGTGTGGGTTAGAATATAGGTTTGTTATCATTATTAATATACACTTTTCTTCTCTTATTCTTTTTAACAATATTTTTCGTTCTTTTTTTTTATTTTTTTGGGGTGAAAACTTTTTAATATAATACGAAAAAAATACACGAACATAAATTACCTATTTAAAAAAGTTTAATAAACTATTATTCGATAATAAGTACAGTGGCGTAGGTCTGTTCATATCGGAATGGCCTTTTGCCAAATTCGAATTTTTTTTTCTTTCCCATTATATTTAATGCAGAATGATATTGAATGTATTTGTAGTAAATTTCAAAAATATTTTAGCTAAATATTGGTTCGTTCTTTTTGTCCTGATGTCGTACACTGTTTAAAAGAAATATACTGAACCGATGTATGGTAAATGAATGTATCTAAGATAATGCGCTTACATTTACATCGTACTACATCTTGCCAAAAGAAGATATTTTTCACCTTTTATTCAGTTAAATAGTACGGTACAAATAGAACTTACTGCATGCATAATAATGTTTTTCTAAAATATATACACATATCGTGTCGTCATCTGAATCGTAGCAACATTTCCAGATTTTCCTCAAAATAGTTTAGTTTCCCAACAAAGATTTTTGCTTATACTATTTAAGAATTTTACTCACAAATTTTAAAAAGATATAGCGGTACGTGTTAAACAACTCTACATGGAATATCATCATCAATAATTTTTCTTTGTAGTATGTATGTATATTTGTTTGTAAATTTATTCATTACCTCGTATCTTGCAAACAGCTCGATGAATTTCGATAAATATCGTTACATTAGCCTAAAAACTCAGGTGTCCTTAGGTAGGCGGGTTTAAAAAAAAAGAGGCGGTTTTTTGGTACTGCTTATAGTAATACATTAATAAAAATAATGGATAGAACCTATCGATTAGGGTATCAAAATAAAGGAAATTAAAAGGGGATTGTTAAAACATACATAAGTTATGTGTGTAAGTTTAAACGAATAATAAATTGATTGAAAAAGTTTTAATATAGTATGATGAAAGGGTGCCGGGACAAATCTGAACAGAAAGAAACAAGTTCAGTAGTTTACATAGCGACTTTAACAACTGCCCAAAAAAACTAAGGCCGCTTCAAATATTTCCAATAATGTTAATATGCACTTTACTGAAATTGTTTCTTTCTTTTCAGATATTATTGAACGCAGCCGGGTTTTTGATTTTTAAATAATTTATTTTATTGAATCCTAAGGTAAGCTCGTCAACTTTTTAAAATATAAAATAACGTTGAAATTATAAAATTTAAAACCTGGACTGAAAAGTGTCGCGTGGCCGTGGTGTTGAACTAACCTTATTCGATTATGTAATCACATCTTTCATTCCATGATTCACGCATATTTGATTCGACGAGTACACTTTAGTAGATAAAAAAGGGTTATCTTACGTTACAGAAACCCTTTGGCGAGGGTACACATGGTTTTTTGTCAACAAGGTGAGTGTCTTGGGGAATACTAAAGACGAAATGTATGAGTAAAAAGCCATAATTTTTTCTGTTAGCGTACTGCTTAATAAACTTTGATATTGTAACAGTACCGTGCCATGATTAAAGTGATGAATCCAAAATCGCAGTCGCAAGTATAAGTCTTTGGTGACAATACTAGGTTACTGTATTCTTCAAATATTGTCATTTTGGAACACTCTTTGTTTTTTTAAATGTACACTTTTTCATCAATAAACAATTTTTTTTCGATTTAGATCCGAATTAGATACGCCTTTGATAAACCTTACACGGCTATAGATTAATTCGATTCAAAATTATATTTTCCATTATTTACAACAGACCAACCACTAATGAGGCAATTAATATTATACTTTGGAAAGAATTTTTTTATGAAAACAATTGAAATAAAAAAGTTTTTTTTTTTTTGTTAAATGAGAAAAATTACAGCAATTTATGTGGAAATGTTGGAACGTAACATAATTGAAATTCTATACTAGAGGAAACTGATATGAACAATGATGAAATATTACTGACAGCCTACAGGCATGTAAAATTAAAAAGCTTTAAAATCAATATGTTAAATAATGAACGAATGTTTTACATGAAGATTACGTTCTGTTCTGTTCGTACATATATGAAACGGAGCATTTTATTTTGACTTCTATATATTAAACGCAACAGCCCACGAGTGTGGTCTAATCACTGTAGTATTAAGATTTGAAGCTTGTAGGTTATTATCCTGCTTTATATGCGAGAAGAACTGAGACCACAAACACTTTGAAAAACAAATTAATAAAATCAACTATTGTAAAAAAAATTTTTCTTAAACTCATTTATGGTGTAATAAATTTTTTACACTTCGCTATCTATCAGGATTTTCAGTTTCTTAGTTTCTTAAAAGTTGTTTAATTATTTATAAGTTTAACATTTTTTACACTTAAACTTTTTTTCTATCTCTAACGGTTTGCAACATGGATCCTACGGACCCAAGACCCATTTGACCTATGTTGCTTATTTACGAACTTTATCTCACTTTTTAAGTCCTCAGCACGCTAAGTTAAATATTCCAGCTTGATATCTCCTTTTGTTTTTGAGTAATCGTGATGACAGGCGGACAGACGACAGATAGACAGACAGACAACCAAAATGGACTAATTAGGTGATTCTATGAACACCTATACCAAATTTTTTTTCGTAGCATCAATATCTTTAAGCGCTACAAACTTGTGACTAAACTTAATATACTATGTATATTTCATATATACATGGTATAAAAAGAGATAGCAGACGTTTCTTACGTCTGAGATAAATTTTATATTTTATAGATAATTTAGTTACGAGATAAATTTGCTATCATCGATATATGTATCAAATACCTTTATATACACATATATATATCGATATAATATCTTTAGATTTTATATTTAGCTACGGTGCTAAAACTACAAAGTTGCTCAAACTAATCTAGCCCTACTCTGCGTACGTACAAGCTTATAAAAAGATAATATGTATCAATTAATATATCGGAGTTATGTGAGAGTTTTGCACCATATATCTATCATCTATAACATTCATTTCAGTAATTTAAAAATAATGTTGGAAAACTTGAAAATGAATACCTAGTCAAAGTATAAAATATGTAAAGTAAAAACAGCAATCCAATTAAACACGATAGTTTTTAAATTAATCTAATCTAATCTAATGATAATTAGAATATTTTGGAGTCGAGTAACAAGTCTGCAACTCTTTATGCTCAGGACATGTATTTAAACAGACGCAAAAAGAGGGGTGATATAAGTTTCACCGCTATGTGTCTCTATTTGTGGCAATGTACCTCTAAAACGGGTGAATCGATTTGAATCAGACTTTTTTGGTTGAAAGGTCATTCAACAGAGTGTGTCCTTAGCTATATGTCAAGAAAATTTGCGGAAGATATAGGAGATTTTTTTAATTTTGTAAATTTCGCTTGTATACGACATTAACAACATTTACTATTCTGATATAAAAAACTACCATGGCATTTCACTTTTTCAATGTTTGGTTTATATACTGATTAATTTCGAAATTTTCCAAAGTATTTCCTAGAATTTTTTTTTTCATTTTCGAGAATGTTTCAGAAGACGCCTTGCTAAAGCAGACTGAAAATTAACAACTAACTATCTTTTATAGTTTTGGAGAAAATGGACACAGTTTTGTCCTAATTTGCACTTACATGGGTAAACAGTCATAAACAAAAAGTTTATTTCTTTATAAGTAATAAGTTTTATTTTTAAGCTTATGTTCTATCTCTAACGGTTTACAAGGTGAATCGTGAATCTCAGTCTATTATGCGGTTTTTTCCATAATTATTCATTAAATACTAATAAAATAATTATTTATTATCTTATATTTATAAATAGTGATATAGCAAAGAAGTACGTTAAGCTGAGCGCACCATCTTTTGCGGTTCAACGTACAAAAAAAATTGTGAGACAAATTTTGTAGAAATTTTTATCTGCTGCAACTTTGATAATAAATGTTAATACGATTGGAGGCAAAAGAAACGAGATATTCACAAAAAAATTGATTTTCGAGACCTTTGACCTTGAATATCTAAGGACGCGCCTGCGTGAACACATATGTTACTTTTGAGACTACATTTGTACTATCAAAATAAAGGTTTGTACAAATATTAAGCTTGTTACGTTAGATTCCGAGCTGAAACTCTAAAATGATTGGAGTATAAAGTAGTCCTTCAGCGAAAAAATGAAAAACTACACTTGATATTTTATTCAAAGTAATCTTGATCATATTCTCAAACACATTGCAAGGATGTTTGTTTACATTTTGTATTTCCCAAAAAATAACTTTTATTCTGCAAGCAGATGAGGTCGACCTATACTAATAGTTTAAATGTATAGGAAAAGAATTAAAGCAACACACTTCAGTATAAAAATAAAAACTGTAGCAATAAAGTTTTCTCAACAAAATGAGTAGAAAACAATGTTGTGTAGTAAACGCTTAAAAAAACAATTCATTATTAATTTATGTTTACAAGCACACATTCCACATCTATATAACAACGGAATAAACATTGTATAATATAAAACGCAATTTTATTATTATTATAAAACTAAAAGAAAATTGTAAAATAGACAAAATATATAATATTGTACACAAAATAATAAAAATACTTGAAGAATTTACGAGCAAATACACTACGAATACTGAGTGTGGATGTGGATGGATGTTGGCGTCGCTTCATACAAAATTAATATTGTTTTGCTTGCTTCATTTACAGGACGACAGTCTCATGTAATCACATTTCTTTATTACCACTTGAATGTGTTAGTTGTGTTACATTATATTTAGACCTTAAGCCCATAATGAAAAGAAACTTACACAATTCTTTTTGAGGATTGTTAGAGGTAATGGTATTCAACTTTTTCAATATTTAATTTTCTTTTTCATGTCGGCTATTTTCACTACTAATCGAGGTAATGAAACCAAAAAAACAGTCTAAGGAATTGAGTTCTCGTCTGTAGATTTACATGGAACCCCGGTGTTCCATGGTGTGTATCGTCAATCACATATCGCAAACGGTGCGATAAGGTAAAAAATATCAAGAGTCAAAATTGTTTAGAAATCAAGAGTCGTAGAGTTTTCAAATAAATTTTTAAATTCGAACTAGCAAATAATCTTTATTTTCGTCACTAACGAATTTTCGACAAAAATTTGTACTTTATTTTTTTTAAACGCTTATATGTCGAAAATAGTGAGGTTTCGCGAGTCAAAAAATATTTGAGAACTGTCCAAAATATAATATTTTATTGCTGTCAAATTTAGTTTTTGACCGTAATCACAAAATAACCTTTACTTTCTATACTAACTTTTCGACGAAAATCCGCATTTTATTTTTTCAAACGTCCAAGATTAAGAAAATACTGGGAATTTTCCATAATACAAAATACAATTATAGTTTTTATTACCGTAAAAAGAATGTGATGTGCGGAAGTAGGGTACTTCGGTCCCACTCAATGGGGGTAAATCGAAAAAGCAAAAGTTTGCATGTCAATGACTTTGTTAAGTACACTCAGCCAATATTTTCCACCGACTTCCATATAAATCAACTAAGGAAGAGTCTATTCCTTGGTCAAATGGTTAACTTCTTACAGTATGCAATACGTAAGAAAAGTAGCAGGAACTTTGCTTATATAAAAAGTTGTGAAAAATGGAGGGCAATCTTTGAAAAATATATTTTCACGCATTGTATGGTCAATACCTGACTTTTTACGGTATAGGAAAACAATAGTCGAATATCGAAAAACTCAATTTCTAAAAACACTTAAACCACAATTTAAAGCTTAATATTTCTGTAAAATCTTCATAAAAACTCCAAAGGCAGACAAAAAGAATCACGAAAATTTTTCTTCAATATTTAATATCGGTCTAAACGTTGTTTCAAATAATAACTGTATGTATTATGTGTGAAATGTTGCTAGTGAAGTTTGTTGATTCAAAATTTTATTGCCAGGAGGAGCTTTGTCGGTTTAGATATTGATTCATTTCATTAGATTTCTCAAAATAAATAAGTTAGTATGTGTGATAAATTAGACTAAGTATGTTCTGCGTGCAAACTATCACTGTAGTCTGTGGGTTTCTGGAGGTAAAACTATCTTATAAGAAGGATAATAAGCTAGTGCAAAAGTTTCAGATTCTTAAAGCGTAAACAAGTAGGTATTTGTTTCGTGGTAATATAGGTTATTTTTAAAATTCAAAAATTCAATAGCTATTCACATCATGAACCAGTGACATCACACCAACACATATTTAAAGTTTGAATTAAAAATATCAGGACAATCAATCAGTTGGATACAGTAAATGTTATAATCATCAAACGAATGATCATGGTTGTAAGATTCCCATCTTAGATCAAAAACCACATTTTGTGAGGTCTTTCTTTAATTTGTTCAGGGTATGCAAAATATACACTCAAGATATCACATCCTGTTTATATTCATGGCATATAAAATTATGTTATTTCATTCTTATTAGAGCAAGCTTTTAATTACGAAGGAGGACGCTAACACAATCCTTACGATCGTTAACATTTTGTACGTATATCTGTTGTAGATTTTTGTTATATTTGTTAATGCATATGATTTTTATCCACCAGACAGACTATTTCCTATTATATTTTTAGGTGGATATATTTATATAAGTACCGTGTTTTACTTTATTGCTTATATTATTTTTGAGAATTTTAATAAGCGATAATAGTAGAACGGATATTTTATATTTGAGGCAGTACGAAATATTTTTAATACTTCTTTTGTAATGCGTGAATTCAAAACTGAAAACTTCGTCGTAGGCTGATGAGGCCCGGTAAAGTGTTTCTTCGAGAAACATTATATGTAGTTATCTCCAGCAGACAAATTCTACAAGGCAATTCTACCGAGATACGACTATAATAGTTTTGCACGCAAACTTCCAACAAATGTTTTCATCGACATAAACCTGTATACTGCAGGAGCTGACACAGTGGTGAGGAGAAGGAGACAATGCCTCCTCTTCTCTGCCACTGCCCAGCTCTTGCCATGAGGAGAATGATTTACTTGACCAGCTTTTCTTTGATGACCTCTCGGACCTTAAGTCCGTTGACGTCAAAGCTCCTGCTGTTCTTAAACAGTTCCAAATGGCTCATGCAGTGGTGGTCGGGGATGGGCCAACCCTTTTTCGGTATCACAACGGACTCCATGGTCTAAGTGTGATCCACCCCAGGACAGCCACTCTAACCTAACCTTATCTAACATAGCGCTGTAAAAAAAGTCTAGGGCAATTGACCGCCTCTGTTATCTGCTATACATTTTTAAAGTTGTCGATACTTAACAATCAAAGGATAGGAATGCATATAATTTAGGACGATGAAAAAAACTTTTTTTAACTATCTAAAGCCGCGCAATAATTATTATTATATTATTATAGAGATACGAAGCTTGGTATGTTAAATACACGCTTTTTATGCAAGAGCTACTGAGAGCAATTTACGGCACTGAGAAAAAGGCGAGTCAGACATAATTCTTAAGAGTTTCGACTAGATTCTCTGATATATTCACTGGTTGGAATTATCAGCGATGCCCCACAGGTGCATGTCCAAGTTGACCTCATAATGCACATATATACGACTAGTTATTTTTCTAGTGATAACTTGAAATTCTTATTGACCAGCCAATAATTTCTTCATATTTAGCAGCCAATAATAATATTTGTAGGCCGAGTGCTTTGAGTTTATAGTGAACTAGCCGATTCTGGCCCGCTTTGCTGGGCAATTTCTCCTTTAGACTATCACGTTATGGCCCTCACTTATCCACCCTTCTGTTCACAATTTTGTGGATTATAATTTTTTGGTGGGAAACTCTAACTTTTTGGAAAATGAAATTTTGTCCATGATACTCGTGGACATTGTAACTTTCTATAGCCCCAATCATTAAATTAACCTGATTTTTGTACTTTTTGGAGCAAAAACCGAGTTTCATCATCAAATTAATTTTGACCCAAAATGTACAAAAATCGAGTGCATTTGATGACTGGCCGAATAGTTTTTGAGATACGGACTAAAATCAATCCAAATATTAGGATATCTCGGAAACTCTGCATCCAATTATTAAATTAACCGTAATACAGAGCCCAAGACGCTGTCTGTGGGAGCTCCAGCGTGAATCTTATGAAGATTCAAAGTATCCGTTAATATTGTTTTCCGACTTAGTGTTCACTGGTTAGTCTGGAATGTACATGGGAATGTATATTGATGCATTAAGTCCCTCTTAAAATAAAAATTAGGAATGTGACAATTACGAATTGTTATAAAGCTTAAGATTGTTTGTCATATGAATTTTAGACTCCCTCTTATGACTATCATGAAAGATAGTAAGTAGCACAATGTATGTGTGTGAGTACACTAACATTTATAAAGAAGCTTACGAACGACTTGAGGACTGTAATGTAATTATCAGTAATGAACGCTCAAGAAATTTGTACTACTTCTTATTTGTATTCTCACAATATTATTATAATTCATGTTGGCTATTTCCGTTTTACATTATCTCTGCTACCATCCATGAAAATATTATAATACTTATTCTATTTATTTAAAAATAATTTTTACAAAAATTAAATTTTCTATTTTTTACCCGACCACTATAGAGGAAAACGGGAGAATATTATTATGTACAATTGTTCGTATGTCCCATCGCATTGTCCGAAATAGTCAATCGATTTTCATGTAGTGAGGCATACTTGAACTCTGGGTGGAATGCGTAACATATATAAACTGAGATATCGCAATGACAAAACTTTTCAAAATTTTTCAATGCGATACATCTGCTTACATTTAATGAGTTACCATTCCTTGATGTTTGCTAAATAACGCCACCGCCTACCAACAAAGCCATAGCTATTTCAAGCTATTGTCAATGGAATTCAATCATCTTATAATTTAAAATATCGCATAGTCGGGCTTTAGTTTTTTAATTTTATTTTTATTTTTATTATTATTATTATTATTATTTTATTTTTTTTAATATAAACGTAAGTGAAATAATAAAAATAACGTTAATAAATATTTCTTATGTCTGACTTAATGCCGGAACAATAACTTCAACACATACAAATATTTTATTTCCTCCTTTTGTAATTAAATTTACTATTCAGTTCATACGCTATTGGATCACTATGTTACTAAATTTGTCAAAGTTTTAATAACAATTTCCCCAAGGTTAAAATTTATGTCAGGCAAATAAATACAAACCTCAGGAAGTAAACGTTTTCCCTGACGTTTGAGTTAAAATCTAAATATTGAGTAAAAATGCCTTTTTGTATTGTTTTACCTGAGAAAAATCCAACAGTCTTGACTTCCATAGCGCAAGTTAAGAAAAACTAACTTGAGTGTCTTTCAAAAGTAGCTAGCTCAGGAGTTGTTGCTACAATAATTCTTAAGAGTGTGTGTAACAATAATGCTCAGAAATGTTTTTTATGATAATTTTACTTACGATCTGTAGATACTCTATAATTCCAAAGTTCATAAATATTACGTACCTGTAACAAAAAAAAGAGAAAAAAGTCATTAAAAAAATCCACAAAGTTATTGCATCATCCAATAGCATAGTAAAAATCATGCAAAAAATGTCGAAAGTTTAATTTCAGGTATAATGTCAGTTTTTCCACTAAACGGACAAACTAAAACAAAACTCAAATTGCAACAAAATTTCAACAAAAACAAAACTTAAAATGTAATAGCCATTGACTAATATATTGCCAGTTTCCAAAAAGTTTTTAAAAGTAGCAGTTTTTCGACTAGAAAATCAGTTTTGTTTTTGTTTGTCCATGTAGTGGAAAACCGGCATTAAAAGTCAAACCACGGTGAACAGTAAACTGAGCAGGACGAGACTTTAAATTATACTGTATCTTCGCTAATATTATCGAATTTGGAACCTTAGTAGTTTATTTGAAAACTTGTACTTTCTACTTTTGGAATCTATTGCTCAAAAATTGTTATCATCAAAGCGAATATATTGGTCCAAAAAGTTCGTACGGTAATTTTTATATAGCTCATTTTCAATAACAATAAACAACCTTTCAAGTGGTACTAACAAATTTGAAGCAAAATAATTTTTAAAATTTTGGTACGCTTCTAACTTTCATATAAAATTTAGAGATAACATTTCTCACACTTGCAACCCTTCGCGCAAAGCTGCAAGGGTGATTTCAAAACTAGAAAGTACAAGTCTTCAAATGAGCTATTTAGGTTCCGAATTCGATGATTTTTCGCGGAGATACATATGTTTGAACTTTAGGTAAAATTTTGTGTAAAAATTTTGTTCCCTTAATGAATTGGCGCAGTATATAAGCATATTGACTAGACACACTCTATACAATGCTGACTTTTTTAAGTAATTAAAAATAGAAAATTGAGAACTATATATATCTCTCAAAGCCTTACAGATTCTAGAAATTCAAACTTAGATTTATTCAATTTCCAGTAAACTGGAAATGAAGAAAACAAATGCAAATCAACCTGTAGATATTTCAACTTATGTACACGTAAAGTGTAATTGGATGGATAAATATAATCAATTGGTTTATATACGTATCTTGAGTAAAGATCAATATCGTTTTAATCTCCTCAAGGAACTCAACATTTCTTGTTAAAACAAAACATTTTACATCTTCATAAAATATTTCCTTCATAGAAATTCAATTTGATATATTAAGGGATTGATTCTAAATATAATCAATTATTCGTGCATTATATAGAAATAATTCAGTAGAGATTAGATAACAAAATTGTTAGTTCTATTAATGAACGGTTGGCGATACCTAATGTAAGTATATTGAAAAGTTAGTAATTAATTTATTAAAAGTTAGTTTTTAATTTTATTAAAAACTAATTCATATTTAATTTTATTGTACCCAAATCATAACCGATTAAAAGCAGATTCGCTATTTCTGTTAAAAAAATTATTTCAAAAAAAAGCCTTTAGTTAAAAGTTAAAAGGTGACATACTTGGTAATTTTTATGTCTAGGTATAGGACAAATTTCATACCATTTTTTTAAGGTAAATTTTTACCACGTAAATAAATATGAAAAAGTTATGTGCTGATAATAATCGTAACTGCTCCACCACTTAAACATTTATGTGGTAGGCCAAGTTATTTCGGTTTACTTTTAGGTGAATTTGAAAGAGTCATTTTGTTTTTACCTACTATGCAAAAACAAACAAGATTTTATTATAAAAATAAGTTTTATATCAATAAATATATTATTGAAATGGAATTTTTCTTTTTCGCTACAGGCTATTCATTGAATAATGATCCTTCTAAATATTTGGAAAAAAGTTAGAAAATAGGTTATGTTGTATTTTCGGGGCTTGTATTATTATATTATTTTGCTTTTTTAGGTATAATGATTGTCGGGAAACTATAAAAATCATAAGACTACTTTTCTACTCTTTTGGAAATGATGACATTGTCATCACGTGCAATATAACTGTTTTGTATTTGACTTTTTTATCGTTTCACAATAAAAAAGAAGATAAAAACGAAGTCTGTTTGTAGTCTGCCCTTCAAGCACATTCGTCTTTGAAGAGGTCACCCACATTATTATTAATGATCTAGGTATATTACGGGATTCGAACTCGAGTTTATTATGGGATTCATAACCTCCCAGTTCCAGGCATACAAAAATAAGTTTCTTTTCCGATTCATTTTTTTGTTATTACAATTACAAGAGTGTCCCGATAAAATGCCATACAGTTGCAGAATCTGTCAATTTCTGACTTTTGCCAATCTCTTAATGTGTATGAATTAAGCCGCCTCCCGATAAATTAATATTTTAATTTTTCTCTGAGTTCAAACTTTTATTATTATTTATTATTTATCTCTACCGAGACCAATCCAACGACACCACGATACCATATACATTGAAATCCATTGAGCTGTCTTAGTACTGTGAGGTAACACACTCTCAAACCAACCAGACAACCTTTCTTTTCTTGCAGTCGAGTAAATTCTAGCCAAAACTTTTATCACCACTATTGTTAGTCATGCTTTATTAATTGCAAGTCTGAAACAATAATGTATGTTATTGTTCATTTTCTCAAAAAGTAAAGTTGAATTCTCCCTGAACTCACAAAAACATATTAAACCGAATTAAAACAAAATGTTAATATTTAACATGATATACGAAGATAAATGTATAAATTAAACTCAATAGTAATAATAAAATTATAGATAAAACAATCAAAAGTTAAAGAATACAAACAAATTTAAAGGAAATGTATATTTATTTATACGTAAGAACCTAAATGTTAGATTAAATATACCAAAAGTTTTTGGTTTTAAAGATATAAAACTCGTTCTGGCGTAGTATGGTGTTTTGTAATACCTACATTTTCATCTATCTATTCGTCATCACGTCTTAAACTCATATACTTGTTAAACCATCCATATTATAATATGGCGGCTGTACGTTTTAGCCGTACCTATACGTACGTACTATAGGTATGTGAATGAAGTAAATTGAAATGGATGATAAAACAACATTCACAAATTAAATTTAAGTTTTAATTGATCACATTTGCCATTGACATACATGAAAATACAGAGATATTTTCAAATAATAAAGGTTAAATATTTGGAAACTGTTTATTTCCTCATTCGTGTCAAAAATTTCAGCTTGCATTGCCACAACCATCAACATGCTTCATCAATGTTCAACGTACACCATTGTTTTACTTCTGATGTAACCAAAAAAACCATATTAAATAACACTCAATACGATTACAATACCGTCTGTCAAGTTTTAATAAAAGGGTGTATCCCAAAAAATTTTATGTTCAATTTTAAAATCTATCTATCACTGCATTACAAAGTGTTAATAAGTTTGAATTATAACAATTTTTTTATACACCGTTTATTATGACATCAAAACCATGTACGCCAGTCAAATTCTACATTTAAATCGCAAAACGTGATGTAAAGCTGTTTTTTTGTGTGATATTTGGACCCCTTAATATAGTGTAAAACGACTTTTTGTAAGCAAAAAAAGTTATGCTCCAAATTTTCGGTCATTTTTTGTTTTTCACCTATTATACAAGTATCTTTCTTTTTGCTTGCAAAACGTAGTTTAACATTCTCCTTCCGAAGGTTTCAAATAACATACTAAAAAAGTATCTAACATCATCTTCCAGCCGCCATTTATCATAGTTTTTGAAAATAGTATTTTCGATAAAACTATTTTTCATTTTTTTGCTAAATTTTGAAAAACATTAGATAAAGCTACTCACACATTTACACCTCTCTATTTTTATACTTTTTGAGAAAATGGATACCAAAGTTTGGCTCTAATTTGCTGCCTCACGAGAAAATAATGTTGTTTACGAAAAATTGTTTAAAACAAAAGTTGTTTTATATACTACGATTCAATTACGATCTTTCTCTCTCTTATAGTTATTATAGACACCAAAAACCGACATCTAGGTTACCTAGAAATCTTAATTTTTTTCAATCGATTCAGGTTTTCGTGAATTTTGAGAAAATACGAAAATCTTTTTATAACTCTCAATTTGTGTTTTTTCTCAAAATTTTATGTTTTGTCATTTAAAAATATTAAGTAGTGAAAGTTATCAGAAGTTAAAGAAAACACAGATAATTTAAAGTACAAAGCCATTTTATGGTATGTCATAGTAAATATCCTAATCAAACCAAACGTAATGTACTCACATATTGGGTTGACTGCTAAAAGTATATCTTTTTTCAACTAATACTACAATTATTTTATACAGTAAAAACTAAAAGTAGCTATAAAAATCAATAAAACAAATATTTGCTTCTAAAATTATTACCTTAAATTTTCAGAAAAATATCTTGTAAATAAAAAAAGTAAGCGTTGCATTTATAATCTACTACGGTACGAAAGGAATATTGTTCCTACCGAGTATCCCACGACACCTCTCGATCTTTTATAAAATGTAATACCCTTGAATTTTTATAGAGGTTAAACATTTTTTCCCAGGCTTGGTTACGATAATTAGTATTCACTATTTTTTATCAAAAAAGAAATATAGTTGTTATTTAAAAAAAAAAAGCATCAAAGCACATTTTTTAAAGTTTATAATCCCACTTTAAACATTAAAGAAACTTTCTTTACACATATAAAATACATACTAACGTATACATAAGGCATCGTTGAAAACTCTTAGAAAACAAATGTTAAGACCCAAGTAAAAGAGACGAGTGACGATAACTACTTACTATTTTGTTACCACCAATCTATCTTTACGTTGTTTTGTTCGTTCGTCCCTTGTATCCATTAATAGACAGTTATTAACTTGAACTCAGCATAAACTTTTGATGTGATCTTTCACATTATGGTGATGATCATGCAAAACTTTATGTGATAGAATTATTTTAACTATAATAGGTGTTTGGTTTTGATATATATATTCACACATACTTTTGTGAATATTATTATATCATTCACGCATTTAATAAATTATATTGGCATTGGGATACAAAAAAAAGACGTATTAAACCTTTTGAGTTTGACCTCAAAACTATTAATCTAAATAAATGATATCCTCTTACAACTTTGTATAGTAATAATGTCTGGGTCATTTTTAGAAAATAAATGTATTTTTAAGTATTCATATTACGAATAGGTGTGTGTACAAAGTTACATTGGAAATAGGTTGATTTTCCTAAAATTGACAAATTTTTTCCCGTAACTCAAGCAGTAAAAGTTTCAAAAACACTGTATATGTGATAGGGGAGGAAGCAATATGTCCAGAGATTAATTTTATTCAATATCCTATTGAATGACTTCATTAAGTTTTATAAAAAATGAAGGAATAATTTTGATGACACTTTCAAACTTTGACAAATAACGGAAATATACTTCTTGGAAATTTTCGACATTTTAAAAGTGTTTTCAATTATTGTGTTATATACAGAGTGTACAAAATAAATGTATAAAAATTATTCGGAAAATAAAGATTAAAAACAATACTTGAACCTCTTAAGTTCAAAGACTAATAAGTGATGACCTTTAACTTCACCTTGAGCAAACGGAAACACCCTTTAAACCGGGACCGTAAATGAACCGGGAATCATATTTTTCGTGGAAATATGTTTCCTTGTTTCGTTGTAGCATTCAGTATTATTGTCTTCAAAACGACTTTTTAAACCTGATGAAAATCGAATTTTTGGTATATTTCAAGACCATCATTTTTAGAATTCTTTCAGTTTCAAGACATTTTTTTATTTGTTAAATAATTTGAATACGTGATAATTTCGAAATATACATTGATTTATATTTACGACGCACAATTTTGTGGTTTTTACTTCCGATATAAAAAATGGATATTTCTTATACAAAACCTTAGGTAACGTAATAACCTTGAAAATCGCTTTCAAGTTCAAGTTCAACAAATTAAATACTAAAATACTAAGACATTTTTCTTCATCATTTCCGTCTTAATCAACATTGTGAAAGTGCACTTTTGAAGCAGAACAAGATTCTTCATTACCAAGCTCGTAGCTTGCTCAGAAAATTTCTGTCACTTTTCACCTGTGCGTTATGGCAGATCCGAAAAAAGTTTTCTAAGTGAGAAAAAAAGCTTTTCATTAATATTCTATTCAACTGGTTCCATTGCGAAACAAAACAGAAATCTTCCATTTAATTCATTTTTACAAATTATCTATCTTTAAATATTAAAAATTTGTTGAAATAACTCGCTTTTTGACCAAGCAAAGTTTTATTTTATCAATGGCTATTCATTTCAAAGTAAACTAAAATTTTATATAACATACTAGCTGTGAACTACCCGCTTTGCTGGGCAACATCCCCACTTGCACCCCTTCCTCCACATTTCCTTGCGTGGGATAACAGTTTTGTAATGTACACGTCATGCTCTTTTATTTGATACCCCCTTTAGGTATATTTGTAAATATTCGATAATTCCTTCCCACTTTCTCGCTACACCTTTCTACCCTCCGAAGGTTAAAAGTAGATAAAAACAATAGATCTTTGAAGCTGGTTGTATATCGTGTCAATATTTGAGTTTAATCGATGCACAACTTTTTTAGTTTTTGAAGCATATCCCTTTCAACCCCTATTTCAACCCCTTACTCTACTATAATATGGATGTATTATACATAAAAACCTTCCTCTTGAATCACTCTATCTAAAAGTTTCAAAGATTTAAGCATACAAAGGGACATAGGGACATAGGGACAGAGAAAGCGACTTTGTTTTATACTATGTAGTGATATATAAATATTTTGAAAGAAAAAATAAATTTTATTTTATGTTATTAAAATTTGTAGTTTGTAAAATAATCGTAAATTATCCTGTTTTCCATGTCAAGTGTAGTTTTAGTACGGAGGCTATACGATAAATTTAAATATATCATTGCATTTTATGTTCAAAAAAAATTGTAAAGCAGTGGTAAATTAATGAATTCCCTATTTGTAATACCAGAGAAGAAGATAGTGAGTACCATTAATGAAACCGGTTGCCAAAATGGTACTTGATATAATAAATGTTTATAAACAGCGAACATATTACCAATGGTTGATTGTAAATTGATTGCTAGGGATCGTACAGACAAATCAACATTAAATAAAATGTAAAAGTAAAAAATTTTCAAGTATTTAAGGATTTTGGATTTTTGATTTTGTGAGTACGATTATAGTTACTTTCTCCTACAAATTTATACTTTTATATTAGAACATTTTTTCAGAAAGTGACCAGGAATAAGGATCACTAAAATTATTTGACTTTAAAGTTTCCATTCAGTTTATAGTTTTGTAGGGTTTTCGGCACAGTACTGGCATTTTTATACCATGTATATGAAATATACTAAGGTATACTAAGTTCAGTCCCAACTTTGTAACGCTTAGAAGTAGTGATGCTATGAACAACATTTTGGTAACGAAAAGAGATATCAAACTAAAATTTTTATAAAGTGCTGAGGACGTAAAAAGTGAGCGAGTCAAGCTCTTAAATGAGCATCATAGGTCAAGTGGGTCTTGGGTCTGTAGGACCCATTTTGTAAACCGTTGGAGATGTTCCTTATTAAAAAAAAACAACTTTTGTCAGAAAATTTTTTTCGTAAACATCACTGTCTACCCTGAGAGCGCAAATTATGCGATTATTGTATAGTATGTATTCATGTATGTATGTGTAATGTGACAGAGTAATCAACACTGTCTTAATATGGTATTTCAACAATTAACTCAGTCAATTGTTTATTTTCACTTGTTTGCATCTATATTCAACATGAAAAATGTTTGACAATCCACCACTGGATAATTAGGATGGATTTACTATAAACTTAAAGCTCTTTTGCATTTTTTCGGCTAGTCGCTATAACTGAGAGTCTATATATGGATATTATACCATGCGGAAAAAAAATATGTCACAGTATTAAATTCAAAAAATAACAAATAAAAACACATGCATTTATAGCATTCGAAAACATTTAAAATAACAAACATTATATAAATTTCAATAAAGAAATCAAACAGGAAATATGTTGTTTTCTTTGGTGTTATTTCATATGATAAAATGGTGCAGTACAACATCCATATCTTAAACAATTTCTCGGTCTAAAAACTTTGAATTGGCAGTATTTGCTAGTTGGTACATTATTTTCAATACAGAACTTTATTTCCTCTCTCTAAGTATGTACAGAGGTTTGATTGTACTAAAATTAAACTGAAAAGTTTCAAATGCCATTCTTGAAATAGTTATAGTACTAACAATATTCAGAAAATATTTATTACTTGTTGAAACTGGTTGAAAAATTCATGGGAGAATCTTGTTCTTTTTCATACTGAAAACTTGAAATTTTGAACGTTACTGCAATAGTCTTGTTAATGCTTACCGATTCCACAAAAGAAAATTTTAGTGTTTAAAATAACCAAATTTAAATACAAGCAACGAGTCAGCCTCATTAAATTTTTTTTCGCCAGTTTTATGCCCTGCTGATTCATCTTGTAATCGATCTTAAAAGTAAAGTTTTTTTTTTTGTCTTATGAAAATTGTTCAACAAATTTTCATTACAAAATTACGTTCGTGTACTAAACTTACTGAATAATGGACGTCATTGGGACTTTAGTTACTTCTTAATTTGTTTTTTGCTCTTAATTTCTTATTACCCATAGATAACCTAAACGCCGACACACGCATCGCATACATCCGTATCTAGCAACAAATAAAGAAGCTACAAAATCCAAAAAATCCCAGTGATGTTAATTTAAAGTATGAGAGCCGGGAACTATTGATTTGTCGGAGGCTAGGAAGGTTTGCATACGGACACTAGGAAGAATTTTGAATTAAATATAGATACTTAACAGGGTAAACATTGACCCTGGTACATATAAAGAGTAAGTCTTCTTAGTTTTGCTGTAACACCATTCTTATTATTTAAAAAAAAAATATATATTGTCCTTGAAATCTGAGAAATCTTGTATATTTACCAAGCTTAGTTCCAAGATCGGAATTCATTCGTTCATTGAGTGATCTTTTTACTCGGTTTAAGCACAACGTGATATTTATATCTTTTATTATTAACTTGAAATGAGATTTAAATTTGGGAACCCATAAATGTAAAAGATGAGATTGCTAGAGGTAATCCGAAAAACTTCCGAAAAATAAATATTGTTATCGACTTTCAAAATAGTTTCTACTTTTACCACTTTTCAATTTGATACAGAATTGAACAAATTTATATTGCTTCGATATAAAAAATCAGTGAATAAATAAAATTACATGTTTGTTAAGAAATGAATTGCAGAAACCATAAAATGGTATTAAAACATGCAAACAGTAAAATAGTTCAGTTGTTCCAAGAAATAAAACACCCTCTTAATATAGTTTCAGGTTTTGCTAAATAAATGTAAGTAGTATACAGTTAGTTTATATGGGTTTTATTGGTTTTGCTTACTATACTAGGTTGCAAGTACCTTTATGTTTCATTGATATGTAAGTATAATATACCTCCTCTATATGTACATTTCTTGTTTAGTGGAAAATGGAATAGAAACAGATGAAGAAGACAAGTAAGTTTCCATTGAATAACCTCGAAAAGTCATTCACAACACAACATTCAGTTAGTAACTTTTGTGTATTTGTTATATGAGAGTATATGGAGTGATCGATATGCCCGAATTTAAACGGGTAGTATTTAATTTAAAAGATAAATATCACAGGTTTACTAACTAAATAGTTTTCTGAGAATTTTTTTAGCTGTCTTGACATTCTCAGTTGATAAAATCCTAACCAGTTAAGGCCACCTAATTAGATTGTGATGAACAATACTTGCAACGAAAAATGAAAAACAAAACATGTTCGGAAAAGCATTAAGAAGAAAACGAAATTAATTTAAAAACAATAAAGCTGATCATGTTTTAAAACCTCTAATCGAGTATGGAGGTTTTTTTCGCTTAACACATTTATTCCTGATAAATCTATGAGGTTTGAATAAAACCATGAAATAAAATCTATGGGATTTTAAGGTGGATTTTCGCATGCCAGTACCATTTGACATACATGTACTAATTTTCAGAAATATATTTATAAAATTTTTTGACCACCTTGTAATATATATGTACATCTAGTGTCGACCATACTCTAACCAAAGTCAAAATAACAAATAGATCAATTTTATGCAAATATATAATGTGGTTTGTTGAAGAAGAGTTGTAAAGAACTTACCATTACCGTATTAAATATTAACAGAGTCTCTGTTGCCACCGTAGCTGATATTTCTTTTTATACAAAGGTACCGATTCACAATACAACATAATTTTATATAACAAGTGAAACAAAATCATCGATTGAGTAAGGTGGGTAAATAGGTGATTTTAGGAACACTTGTACCAAATATACTATGATGAATTTCATACATAGCATATACAAATTTCATTTTTCACAATTTGCTGATAGCTCTCTTGGTATACGAAGTTCACCTTACAGATCTTAGGTGACCTTGTAGATTCGTAATCAACCACTCTTAATACGAATTTATTATAAACAGTTGAAACATTAACACCTATATGAACAATTAACTGTGTGCTTAAATGTACTTTTTTAAATTTGAATAACCTCTTTTGAAATAATATTTTAGAACTTATAGAATTGCGTGAATATTATTAAGTATGAGTCGCTGGTAACGAAGACTCTTCACTCCAATATCAACACTTTAGTAAATCAAAATGTAAAGTAGTGGTTTTTAAAGTTTTTTAATTCGTTTAGATAAGAAAAGTAGAATGCGAGTATCTTTACAATGCACCAACTTCACGTAATCTGAAACCTTTGCCATCTGAAACATCTTGAAAAAAAAATTTGATCAAGTTACACACCATTTAAACATAAGCGAGTTTTTTATTTTCAAAATATAAGTTTTATCCACTACCTTAATAAACAAATTTGCTGCCTATCTTTTTCAATTCGGATTAATTTTAAAATATTTCAACTCTTCTACTCCTAAAGAGCTTTTGTAGGTATTAAACAGGTCCATAAATACATTCATTGAAATTTGTTTTTTAAACAGAAAACAAAATTTCTCAAGTAAAACTTGATCAGGGGAGAGTGTATTTCACAGAGGCTCTAAATTTCAGCTGGAATTGCAAGATCAATTAAAAACCAATTTTTATAACCAACATGAGACAGAGAAAAGGTTTAAAATAGAAAGTTATTTTGTATGATAAAACAAATGACTTTTGTAAGAAACATTTTTCGTAAACTTAATAATTAACGGACTCTTTTTGCATTCAATTTTTAAGGAATCTATTCAACTATCAAAAAAAAGGTTTGTAAAGGTTACTGGAAAGTTTTTTTATAAAGATTAATCTTGTAATTTAAAGCTTAACTACAGATTGAATTTGTAAGGCACTTTCATAGAAGGAAAAACATATTTTTTTTATCGACTTTCGTTGAAGTAATTACGAAGAAATATTTCCAACAAAATTTAATTTTAACTTGTTCAAGCTATAAACATGAGTTGACTTTTAGTAGACCATGCACTCTAAAGTAAAATTTTAGACCTTTTTAGGCTGTATCCTTCCGGTTAAAATAACTTTTACGTGGACAATTTTCCCCAAAAAACCTTTATTAATGAAATATTCTGATTGACGGTTTAAAATAGGGGACTTGGTATATAATACATATTTACATGTAGTGTTATTGATTTATGCAAACTCTGGTGTATTTGATTTTAAATTAAACAGTTATATGTCGCTTCAATGATTACTTTTTACAAAGTTTTAAACATTGAAAAAGCTTTGGTGAATGTGCGCTTTAACAAATTTGTGCATCGAAGTTTAAATGTACAGTTTTTTTTAATATAACCAATTTTGTTTACACAAAATAAGTTTAATAAGTTATATTATGATAAATGAGTTTATGTTAGACAGATTTTGTCTCGTGATAAAGAAATCAGAAATAAAACGAAAATGAAACTTGTGTATACAGAAGAGACCTGGATATTTTAATTCGATACGTTGTTGATGAGATCAATAACTCTTCTTCATTTTGTTTTTGTTATCATTATTTTTTTAAAACAAACCTTAAACAAACAATTTACTTATCATCATATTTTTACTTTGAAAGTTCATCGATTTGTATCTCGAAAATGAAAACAGTTAGAACGTAAATGTTTAAATGAATTTTCAAGGATCCCTCGGTCGAAGTTTTAGAAATGTTAATTATAGTATTTTTGGGTAAATTTGTTCATAATTTAAATAGTTAATTTTCGTCCATACGCCAAGTATCACATTATACAAACAATTTACTCCTTTGCCTTTTCTTTTCATTAGTTAAGTTATCTATACACACTGTGGGTCAATTTAATCTTTGCATCTACGTCCTTGTAAAGCTCTCCATATGAAAGATCCAACAAAAATTTTTCTAGCTTTGAGAGAACCCTCTAACGCTAACCTTTAATGTTATTTTAAGGGCAAGTTAAATCTAAAAAAACATTTTTGGCACTTTATACTATTTTATTGAGAGCTTTTCTGGGGATGTATTTAAGAGAATAACTTACTGATTAACTTATCGACGAAAAGTCCCAATTTCTAGGGCTAGACCTGTCCAAATTTAAATGTGGGTTTCTTTGAAACTGTTTGTGAGTACCTACTAAGTAATGGCAAAATTTTTAGAAATTTAAGTTAAAGTTGGTGAAAAAAGGAATGAATGTTTGTAAGAAAATCCATCAATTTGAATCAACTACTAAACCAAATTAAAAGATTTTTTCACCTATAGAGAGCTGCTACTTCAGCGACAGCATGTGAAATTTAAAAAAGTTAATCAGATAGCTGCTATATAGGCTCTAGAAAGTGAAATGATACGATTATGGATACTCCTCCCTATCTGTTATCAGAAATGAGTAAATTTGAATCGTCGTCCTTTACACTCATTTGTCTCCAGGACATGTCTTAAAATAAAAGCATTTTTAACAAGTAAGCTTAATTGTCAAAATTATGTAAACTGTAATCACATAATCGAGAAGTATATCAAATTAGAGTAAGCTGATTAAAAATTCAAAGTTACAAAAAGAAATCAAATCGTGATTTGAAACGTACGGATATGTTTTGGAAAAAAAATAGTAAAATTACTGACGAAATTAAAGCATTAACTTATTGATACGGAACCCTCGATAAAAAATCATTTACAAATATATATTCTATAATAATATTGTTTGGTAGGGATTTGTACAATCAAAGAGATTAAAATAAAAACTAATGTGAAACATCTTTGATGTATCAAAAATGCCTATAATCGGTAGGTATATAGTTAGTCTCTAAATTGGAGGGTCCATGAGGGTTATGAAATTGTGTAGTAATTGAAAATGTTGTTTTTATCATTCCATAAAACACTTATATCCTACAAAAATGTAAACGATTTAATTCTGTTTATTTTATCGTGATCACGTACTGTTATGTGATATTCATTATACTGAGGGTCATCCGAATACATTATTTGTAATAAGTGCACTTTAATCGATTAGATCACCCTTTACAAATATATAAACGTATCATTATTTACCACTCTGTTATAAATATTACAAAAAATTTCACGATATTGACATTTTGTAGGTTCAAAACCTGATGGGCTAGTTTTCAACCAAAGATATTATGGGTTAAATCTGCCTATACCTGGATCTATTTTCAAAAATGATGAACACATTGAAATAAGCGTTTGAAATATTCACCACCTTCATTCTATGTTTCTATTTCACGAGTATAACATTTGGAAAGTTGTTCCCAAACTAATTGCCACTCATGTTACAGTACATGAAAGTATTACTAGGAATATCCAAATTTTTATTGGCATTAATTTTGTGATATAATAAATCAATCAATGTGATACACTTCACAAGTATGCCAGGCCTTTCTATATCATATCATATTTACTAATATCATCATTGCGTTGCCAAGAATAAAAGAAACACGCATAAGGTTTTTTTCACTATGTGTTAAATTCAAAACTCCAACATTTTATTTCTATTCGGTCAAATTAAATAAAAAAAAAAAGAAGTGTGGACAAAAATTGGCACGCAGCTCAAAGTTGGTACGATTATTTAAAACACTATCATAAATGAAATCTAAAAAGTCCTCATTGATTCAATAAATGTGACAAATTTACTCGGGGTCAAAGTTTAAAAATTTCGTTCGCGGTATGCCTAGAGTAGCGGGTTTAATTCTCGTCGTCATAACAAACATTAATTTAATTAATAGTTGTGATTTAGTGTATGGTATATGCATAAAAGAGATGCATCCAGCCTCTCAAAATAACTGAGGAGCTGGTAAATGAAATCAGCAGAAAAAGTGGTAAAACACATATAGATATCACAATGGGCTGTATAGCTTAAGAGTGTCCTTCGTGGGCAAGCCAAAGGTCACAAAACGTGTTTTTTGCGATTTTCAGCAAAAAGTTTAATTTTATCATAAAATTAGTGCAGACAAAATTTGTAGATAAGATAATTAAATATAAAAAATGTCTCTAAATATATTTATTTTTCTAAAAGCCACCGGTTCTGAGATATAACGATTCAAAAAATTAAAAGAGTTGTCATAATATGCACACGTTTCCACGCCTTTGAGGTAGTGGATTTAGTGCGTTTTTTTAACGTGCTTTCCCCGGCTTGAATATTTTTAACGAAACCTGCATATCAAAACTTATCTAAGCATTTTTACTTATACATATTAAGCTTCCAACTTTTTGAATCGCTATATCTCAAAAACGGTGCCTCTTATAAAAAAAACTAACTGAACTAATTTTCAGGTATCGGATCAATGAGTAATTTTTAGATTTCATTTATGAATCCTACCAATTTTGAGCTGGCTTTTTTTTTGTAATTGTATCTTCGAATGTATAATTTGATCGGATAATTTATTACGTAAAAAATTCAAAAATATATTGTTTCATGGTTGTACTAATTCAAACAATATGTGTGTTTTACCGAAATCGAATAAACTGATTATGCCAGCATATTTGCATATTAATAATTTAGCATATATTTACTCATTTGAAATTTATAAAATAAAAAGTATTATTGAATTATTGTTAATTTATTAATTAATAATTGGAATTCATTTTCGTTCATATGTTCGGTTTTTTTTTTTTTTTTTTTTTATTCAAATAAATGTTTGGTTTCAATCAAAATATTAATTGAAGTTATGTTTACGAAATAAAATTCACATATTTTATTTATATGTTGGCATGTACACAGCGATACAGAAAATTTGTATTAATATATCTAATAATTTTAGTCCCAAGTTTGTAACTCTTAAAAATAGCCATCTTCATAGACTCATCTAATTAGTCCATTTCCGATTTTTCGTCCGTCTTTGAACACGATAACTCAAAAACGAAAAAAGATATCAAGCTGAAAACAGCGTACTCAGGATATAAAAAGTGAGGTCGAGTTCGTAAATGATTAATATGGGTTTATTGGGTCTTGGGTTCGTAGTACCCATCTTGTAAACCGTTGTAGATAGAACAAAAGTTTAAATGTAAAAAATGTTTTTTTATAAAAAAATAAACATCTTTTGTTTGAAAGATTTTTTCGTAAACATCAATGTTTACCCGTGAGAGCGCAAATTGTATAGTATGTATTATATGGGATTATCAGGTGTGACATATATGTATATGTAATGTGACAGAGTAATCAACACTGTCTATACATGGTATTTCAACAATTAACTCAGTCAATTGTTTGTTTTCACTTGTTTGGTATAAGTATGGAGTAGATAAGGGATACTTGGATGTTGAATGTGTAAGAAGGGATACAAGGGATGTTTAATAAAAATGAGACTGGATCTTAACGTTTTACGGTACTTCCGTAAATGCATAGTTTTCGAATGGCAATCTTCGTACAGTTAGCAAACTTACCAAAAAATTACTAGTCAGTAGAAAATTTTTTTCATGATTCCTGTTAAAGAAAGTGATTTTTTCTTAGTTTCAATCTTGATTAGAAAATTAATTAAAATGCTGTTATTAGGCCTGTGAAAGTGCATATAGATTATGACTTTCAAATCCAAATAATTGTGTTCAATATTTCCCAATAATGCACATTAAAATTCGTCAAAGTTTTTTCATCAATGTTAACATTTGCTTGCGAGATTTAGTGGTAATGATAGCCCTAGTCCGGTTTCGGAAATTCTGACAACAAGCCGGTATAAAGTGTTTCTACAAATAACGATGAATATATGACTGACGTTGAGTGGTGGACAAACAGTTGTTTGGTTATAAATTATAATTGATTATAAAGTGATTTTATCAAGCTAATAATTTGGTGAAGTGAAAAAATAAAATAATTGAATCAATTGGAACGATTGTGTTTCGCTAAATACAGTTTAGTGGAGTGATTTTGATTAAATTTAAGTAATAATTCGATCTCATTGTATTAAGTAACCATTTTTATCAACGTCAAGTTTTGATGAAAAACAAACTTAATTAACAGTTACTTTGAATAAATCTGGATTAATTTGTATAACTTATAGTGGCCGAGAGCTCTAAGTGAACTGATTCTAATTGAAATAGTTGTGTCAAGGGGAGTTAGATCCTAGGCCGTGCGCATAAATAAAATTGATTTTATTAATACTTCTTTTATTATTTGAAAATAATAAATGTTATAAAATAAAGTTATCATTTATATCATAGAAGTGGTGTATACATATAAAGCGGGGTATTGGCGTAAATGATTCAATCAGGCTCATAATTTTTTATTTATTACACGAGCTTCTTTTTTGTATCGGGTAACTGCATTGCATTTAATTAAAAACCTCAGTACAATTGCACGTATCTATTCGGTGAATAGTGAAATGGATAAAAAAATCGAAGAAATGTTTTGTGCTATTATGAGTAGGTTGGACGAGTCGGAAAAAAGTGTTAAAGGGGACCTAAAGGAAATTAAAGATAATTTGGTTGCTCTGCAAACAGAAAATGTGTCTCTTAAGGAAAAACTTTTGGATCAGCAAAACAAAATTACTCTTTTAGAAGACAATGTGGCCAAACTACAAAAAACAATTAATAGGAAAAACATAATCGTTCATGGTATTAACTATGTTGACGGGGAAAGTACTGAGGGACTTGCGAATGTACTTCTCAACGAACTTTGTGAAAGAATGTCTTTAGAAATATCTATGGATGACTTTGACCAAGTATTCAGATTGGGTAATAGAGGGCCTTTAAAAGTTATATTAAAAGATATGAAGGTCAAAGATCAAATTTTTAGACAACGAGCTAAATTAAAAGGCACCAAGATATACCTGAACGATGATTTGCCACTAAACTTGCGTATTAAAGCAAAGCAAGAGCGTTTGAAGCGGAAAAAAGAAAATGGTAGTAGCAAAAGACCTAAACCAGAATCATCAGTAGAAGAAGATCAGTTCTCTCAAGAAGAGCATCATATTCGTGGCAGTCTGCCTACGGCTAAAAAAGCCAGAGAGGCCTTCAGTAACAGATCAGGAAATAAAAAAATCCCATCTGCAAAAAACTAGGAACTCTAAATTTTTGTTTTTGGAATATCGAAGGCTTGTATAAAAGGTTAAACGATGAAACATTTTTAAAATATAAAGAAAAATTTGATTTTATTGGTCTCACTGAAACTTGGATGCCAGAGGGAAGTAAATGTAATGTACGGGGATATGAATGTATTTTAAAGAATAGGCATAGATTTTCAGAGAAGGGTCGGTATCCCGGTGGTATAGCATTATTATACAAATCGGAATGGGAAAATAATATTAAGTTCTTAAATACTGAATTGGACGAAAGTCTGTGGTCGTTATTAAGAGTGAATAAAATGAACATAACGTGATTGATCCGTCTATGTGTGTGAAAGTTTGTAAATTTATAAGTGGGTTTTTGGAAAAAAGAAAAAATTTTCTTGTGTAAACTGTTTACTCTGCATCTTTGTATTTTTTCTAACTTTTTAGTTATACGATTATTATATTATTATTTCTGTTATTATTACTAGTATTATTGCTTTCTTAATTTTCTTTTTTTTTTAACTATTTGTCAGGATTTGTTATTTAAGTTTGAACTTTGTTTGATTCAAATTTTATTAATTGATATCAATAAAGCTTATTATTATTATTATTACAAATAACGATAAATTTAATACACTTCACCGGTTCACAATTTTAAATAGTGCTAATTTCGATGACTGACGAATATGATAGATTGATATAATAGTCTTGGCTTAATTTCCACAGGGTGATTTTTGTTATTTTTCGGTATCGATTTAAATTTAAAATAATTACAACAGTTGAAATTTAAACGAAAACACTTAAAACATTTTGTAGTACTAAAAAAATAATATTTACAATCTGATTGAATTATACAATATTATGCCAACGGCATTTACACAAATTTGAATATTTACTTTAGAATGATTTTATTTTGGAGTTTATTTTTAAGTCAACATTTCATATATTTGAGCAAGAATGAAAACCTTTAACAAGCAAATATTCGATTTGCCGTGTAGGCAGTGATCATGACTATCTACTACACTCTTTTTTTTAAGCGGACGCTATTTATATTAATTTAGAATAGGTAAGTTTACAGGGAGATTGCCCGCTTAAAAAGAGGCATTGTATGACATCTAGTACACTATATTCTGTTCAAACTATAATGAGCCCGAATGACAGAGTCTACATAAAAGCGATTTTTACAAGCTTTTATTTTACTTGCAATGAGTATGTCTGAATGTTTATTCGACTCAAATCTTGCAATTCAAACGATTGGGCTGAAATTTCGGTTTGTTCGTTACCATACGTGAGGCAGTCTATACTCATACCTTTTTTAGTTTTTAATTATAAATTTTAATAAAAAAAAAACATTTAAGAGCCAAGCTTTTACAGTTCTAAAATTTTGAAAATAATTGTTTCCCTTGAGTTTTATAAATATTTGCAATAGATAGGGCAATCGGAATCATTCATGATGTTTTAAATTGATTGATGAGTTGGTTAGGTTTGGTTAGGTTATATTGGTTGTCCACGAAGGACCCAATTAGGCTATATAGAACCCATTGTGATACCATATATGTATTTTACCACCTTTTCCGCTGATAATTTCATTCATCGGCTCCTCAACTATTTTCAGAGGCTGAGTCCTCCTTCATGCAAATACCATGCACAAAACCAGCCCGTCATAACCATTAATTAAATTAATGTTTCTGGTAACGACGAGAATCGAGCCTGCTACCCTAGACATACTGCGAATAGAATAGGTTACGCCTTAACCAACGGAACCACTAGGATTGACGATTGATGAAAAAAATGTAAAATTAAAAGGATGATTGGCTTTGTTCTTTTTATATGGAACTAACTATTTTTTGTAGCAGATTCTGATGCTCACAGTAAAAAAAAACAACTTTTGTCTGAAAATTGTTTTTTTTCACCTGAATTTTTGGCACCTGATTAAAGTAATTTCATGTTGAAAGTTCCCTCAAAGAAAATGTTGAACCAAAGTTTTTGGACATATTCGTATTTTTGTCGAAAATTGACATAATTTTACCTGAAAAATTCTTAATCAACTCAGCCACAAAAAAAAAAACAGGTAGTCCTATTAAAAAAAAAAAAAAAAAAAAAAAACAAAACAAATAACAAAGTTGTCAATTGTTTCTGTATCTCTAGAATAGTATCATTTTAGTTTGAAAAATCATTTGGAATAATTTATGAAACATTTAGGCCAGGTATTTTTACCTGAAAAACCGTAGCACAATTTTCTGTTTAATGATTTTCTGCATGTATTCATATTTTGTCGATTTATTTAATCAAAGTTTTATTTCATTTAATCAAACACAATTTTAAAACTTTTTGTAAAAAAAAGACACGATTAAAATATTTCCTGAAACATGACTAATAATGATTTGTAAATAAAATGAATCCATGTATAAAACTAAACGATTTCGTCTCCTATAAAATACACCAGAATTTTAATGCAGTATATATCGTTTGTCAATACTTTATGAAGTTTAATTAATATATAACAAAACTTTAAGTAAATTATTTAATACAAAAAGCGAGCATTAGATGCGAAGGTTTTTAATGCATTTACTTCTTTACATCATATAGTTTTTATTATTTATGGAGGCTCCGTACACTGCAATTTGCACTACATTTATTTACATGTATCTCTTGGACACATGCAGCAACTAAAAGAAATTTTGTTTTGATTGAATCGCGTAAACCTTCACGATACCAAAATTTTTTGACACTTCTGTTGTTCCGTTTTATTATATTTCACAAAAAAAGTTATTCACAAATCACAAAAGAATATTACAATTTTAAAAGGATTTAACTTAATCTATCAATCTTTTGAAGATTACAACACTTCCGGGAATTTTCGGACGTTTTGTCTTTTCAAAGACTTTTCAGCATATACATCTATCATTTGATCGTTGATTATTTGTCTAAATATTTCTTATTTGTTTTTAAGTATTCTTCGACGATTATATGATTTTCAGTATCACGACAATTTTATTATTTAAAAAAACAATTAAATAATTACAAAATTAGAAAAGGTTCAAGATTTAAATATGTAATTGTTCAAACTACATTTCAGTTTTTCTAAATTTCAACTGGTATATTACATATAATGTACTTTAATAAAACTACTAGATTGATACCCGCCCGCTTCACTGGGCTTAAAAGTAAAAATTACCGCTTTATAGCCTCCACCCTCTCTTTATATACACATTTTTCAATTTTGTTAAATACAAAATAGTCATAATTCATTGAGTATATCAGAATAGCTGGCCATGGTTTGTTTGACATTTCCTATTTTAAAATTCTTTAATTTATGTTTCAAAATGATTATTATAGATCTGCTCTATCTATAATCATCATTTAGAACCATAAATTATTCTAATATATCAGCTATATTGCTGTACAGTTTCATTAAAAACCATTCGCTAGTTAAAGCGTGAAAGCGTAACAAACAAACATGCTTACTTTCAAATTTTCACATTCTTTTCACATTTATAATATATAGGGACAAACCATTTTTAGAACTGTTGTTTTTTAAATTTAGTTTTGTTTTTAAAACTGTAATTTTTTTGAATGCTAATAAAAATAAATTATGAAAAATTTGTGCATTATTATCCTTTTTTTGTCAATTTTGCTTGTAAAACTTTTCTCATAGTTTTTGATTATCGTGATTTTGTCAATATTCAAGATATTAGTATTATTCCATTAACATGATGTTGTACCTATTTTTATTAATAAACTTGACGGAACCCTTTCAGATGTGAGCAGAATTCATGCTTTGCATTATTTGTAAACTTTAAAAATATAACTTAGTGAAATGAAAATTTTCTTTCAATTAACTTCTCACAACTTTGTTAAAAGAAATTACGTTTTATATACTTTATCTAGAGTATCGATAAACGTTTAAATTTTTTTAAGTAAAAAATAAGTAAAAATATCGCTATATAAAAATTCTTAGAATGTATGTATAGAAGTTTTCCTAATGCATCGAGCATAAAAAGAAAAGTTTTTTAGTAAAAGATATTTTTGTGTAATCAAATCGGTACCGCAAAAATTTCATCCAAAACGCCCATCTATTTTAAGAGATATTTAAGTGGCAATCAGGTAAAAAGACCTAAATAATTGGTCAAAAGTGATTTGAAGGAGATTGAGATTCAATGGGAAAAGAAAATAGTTGTAATATAATTACATTAACGTCTGCAATGTGATTTTTACGAATATACATACATATAGCGAAGAGAAAAACAGGATATTTATTTTGAAATTGATTAACTATTTATCTTCACATTTAATTGAACTAACAACGATTTCGATAATTTATTTAAAAAAAGCTGAATTGGACATATGTTTTCTCTATTTGTTAAATTATTTTACTCCCATCGGTGAGATGTTTTAATTTAATCCAAATTTTTGAAGTTGTGAAATCACGTTCAAAGATTCCGTTACATAGATAGATAGAGATACATACCAAGCTAAAAAAAGCGTGTTTTAAATTGTCTTAAAATGATTCAGTAAACAGAATCATTCTCAGGATACAGGTACGTTGTACGTCACTAACATCAGTAAGAAAAGGAATATTCAAAATTCAGCCGTCTAAAAAACATCTTTCGAGTGACGTTGTAACATCTTATACCACTATGTAAGCGTACATAATATATAACAAATTAACAAATTTGTTCAATTTGAGAGATTTAATGTACCAATTCGGTCAATCAAAGTTCCTTTATGTTGGACAAAATTATTCTGCTTTCAAATAATCTTAATCATTATATTCAATTATTGTTTGTACTAAACACATACAATTTCAAATGTAATTGCGTTTGTAATATTCACAAATTCATAAATTTATTTTCTATATCTCTGTGTTTAGAGTTTTATTTAATTAACAAATCAACAACGTGTGTTCATAAGCCAGCTAACGCTCATACTAAATGTCAATAAAATTAAAGTAAAACAAAAAAATTGGCAGCCTTAGGGACTGCCGATAGAAGTGAAAACTTAGAACATTTAGAATAAAAATTTGAAATTTCATAATATTTGAATTAAAATTATCAACAACAATCTGGTTTTCACATCTATTGACACTCCGACCAACAATTATATGCATATTTATATAGTTTTTTATTATTTAAATATATTACGGACTGTAAAGATTTAATAACAAGATTATGACAAAATATAAATACAATTCAATTGAAATAATAATTAATATACAATCATATGATTTGTGGATAGTATTTGTAGCACTAATGTTACACAATACGTCACCTGTATAGCTACAGATATACTGCTATAAGCATGTCGGCACGCGCACAGCATATCGGTAACGCGAACCCATAACATTTTTCCCTACCAAAAAGTGCCCAACATCGCTAAAGAAGTTTTCAATTCAAAAATTCTAAAGAAGGTGATTTTTGTTGAGAGGTTGTAGTCTCAGGCAAACCAAAATCAGGTTGAAAGCTTATTTGGAATCCGAGGGAAAAGAGTGAAGCACACATGATGCAGACAAAATAAAATTCTATCTAATGGTGTTTACTTATAAAATGTCCAGCGAATCGAATAGGCAACGGATAGTAAATTCTATATTCTGTTATTAGCTATCGCAACAGATATATTTAATTACGAAATAACTTTATGTGGTTGATGTTAACTCCTTAAACATCCCTCTATTTTATTATTTTGTTTAATCTAACTTATAATTGCAATTAATTCTACATTTACAGAGATTATAAAAAGTATGTTTGATGTTATAACTCTTTCATTCCTTTTTATTCGATGTTATTCCATCAAATTCGTTTACTTAGAAATAACTATCATTTTATTTTTAATGACGTATAATTATATACTAAAATACCTATATAATAAAATAATTTTTTTTTTCGTTTCAAGTAGATGTGAGGCAGTCAATATAACGCATTTTTAATATATACGGGCATTTAAACCACCCGTGACTCCGTCGATAAAGATTGTAAATTCACATGCCCACAAGGCGAAAATTCAGATATTGATTTGTTTAAAAAAAAATGAATATTGGTTACTACATGATGACGAAGGAAATTTACATCACGATTACCAATGAAAAAAAATTATACTTCGAAGTTTTAGAGACAAGACTTTCACTAATAAAATGATTCCAATAAAAATTGGTATGAGTAGCGTAAAACTTGTTTTAAGAAAATTGTGTAAGAAGCTGTAAAATATTTGTCTGAAACAGTGTCAGTAACCAGTTTTCTAGAAATAGAGACAACAAATTTTATGAAATATAATTTTTATAACCTACATTTGTGGTCCAATAATAATAGATTTTGGAAAACTAATGAAACTAACGAATCAGAAACCAAGGAGTTCTCTCTTAAGTTTGAAATATGGAAAATAATGACTATTCACTATTTGCTAGTGAGAAGTTTACCATTGTTTCAAGTAGTGGTATAATTATCACTAACAAAGAATGAATAGTCTCCACAAAATAGCGATTTGTTATACTTTTCACTGTTTTGTTTTTAGATAGCAGTATACTAATTCATTAACAGTTCAAAAGCTGTCATTTGGTCTAACAGTACCAATTTAACAGTCGCCCTATTAGCCCAGTTGGTTAAGGCGTAACCAATTCCGTCCGCAGTATGCTTAGGGTAGCGGGTTCGATTCCCGTCGTCGAAACGAAGTTATTTTAATTAATGGTTGTGATGGGCTAATGTAGTGCATGGTGTATGCATGAAGGAGGTGCACTGAGCCTCTGAAATTGAGGAGCGGATAAATGAAATTATCAGCGGAAAGGTGGTAGAACACATATGGTATCACAATGGGCTCTATAGCCTAAGTGTGTCCTTCATGGACAGGCAATATAACCTAACCTAACCAATATAATATTAATATTATTCGTGGCCTAACCTAACCAATATAATATTGATATTTTTTTGGTTGCCTCCTCTAAGCCAGCGGTAAAGATAACAAGTGCAAAAGCTTTATTTGAATATAACTAAAATACAACTTTTGTAAATAAAATCATTATAATACGTTCTAAATAAATGTACACAAAATATATTTAATTAAATTTTGAGTATGTTTAAGATACAAAACAACGAACTAACTTTACAAGAACTTTACACAAGCTATATAATGCACAGGTTAACTTTGTACAGGTAAAATAAACTATTGACATAGTATTTGTTAAGATATTAGTCAAAGAGCTGTCAATTTTGAAATTTGCCAAATGTTTTACCAAGGCGTTGTAGCCTTACCAACCAAATAGAAGTTAAAATAAAAATAGAAACAGTAACGATGTAAATCCTAAGTTTATACGTAGGTATCCCAAAAATTTTCTATTGCAAATTATACTCGTGCTTGATACCAAAAGAAAAATTATCTGTATTAAACATTGACAAATATATACATATGGGCACAAAAAGAATTCTTAATTACCTGAAAAAGAACTGAATTATGTAAAGAACAAGCCGTTTAGTTGTCTACATAGTTCAATTATTCAATACATTTATGATTAAGGAAATGTTTCGAGGAAATAGTAAAAAAAAATATATATTTACATTTTGTAGTAGGACCCACCTTGTAAGCCGTTAGAGATAGAACAAAAGTATAAGAATAAAAAAAGTTCCATATAAAAAAATTAACAACTTTTGTTTGAAACATTTTTTGTAAGCATCACTGCTTACCCACAAGGACTCAAATCAGGTGCAAATTTTATAGCATGTATTATATGGCAATATCAGTTATGAATGTGTGGCTATCTAAGAGTTGATATCTTTCTTTACTTACGTGACGTCAAAAAACGATTGAGTCATCAACACTGTCTATACATGGCATTTCAACAATTAACTCAGTGAATTGTTTTTTTCACTTGTTTTCAATTAATTATAAATTTTTCATCAGTTAAAATATGCTAACCACAAAAACTAATCTAAATCCTTTTGTGTTCTTACACCAATTTCTTATGAACTATTTCGACCAACGCAGTAATGGTTGGTTTTACGATAGCACAAAAGCGATCCGTATTACATGAGAAACGAGATGAAACTTGCATCCTGATAACTATCAATTGTAGAAATGATAGGAGACAAGCCGATAGAAAGGATATGTACTCTTGTTTTTTCTCGTATAAACACTAATGAGGATACAATATCTTAAGACCACTGAAATATCAATTGTACTGATCTCACTTGTATACTCCGTGCCGTACCAAAACCTAAACAAGATTTCATGTGAGTGCGGCCTTTATTGTAAACACATTTAATTTCCCACATGATATAAATACCTTCCTATAACTCCCTATCAGGAAAATTTTATTTGTCTGTTCTCCAACATCTTTTGTTATTAAGCAGCGATTTGTGCAAATCCAAAATAGTTATTTAAGAAATCGTGAACAAAAAAATTACTCATGCATAAGAACTGACCGTTGAAAATTTTGATTTGATTTTTCAGACTCATTACTAGAACTTCCTTATGCTGGGATGTTTATAATTTATTATTATTTTACGACCAGCCGTCTCTTAGACTATAAATATGTACTTACATACATGTTATGTATGTTATAACCATATTTACATGCATATATAATTTTACTGTAATGTAATATAAATGTGTATAACGTATGTGACTTCCTTTTTGGGTAATAATTTCCCTAATTACTACATAGCTTTACCACAATAATACAAGCAAGACAGCAATATATTCATATTTCACGTAATCTGTATGTATACTTATGCATAGACAGTGTGTAAAAAAACCAATACCCCAAAATATGATTACATGGAAGCTAAGCGGTTCAAATAGTTTGAACTTGGCTTAACTAATTCTAAATTTTCAATGGAAACACTAATTTTTTTCATCGGAAATGAATCGAGCAAAATTTAACGTCGAAGAATTTATATATGTGGCGGGATAAATTTTAATCCCGAAGGTTTTGAAAATCGGTTTCATAGACCTTAAATAGCAACAAACAACGACTTCTAAGTATATTTCAGAATCAAAACGTTTTAAATTTCTTTTAAAAATAAAGCATTCTCTTAAAATAAAAACTTGTACTTTTAAGTGATGGGATTAAAATATTAGTATAAGTGATGTGTTATTTTAAGGTCCTTGAAGTCGTTTAAGGGACCTTCAGGCTCAACTTTGCCCTGGATACGTATGCATGTTTGGACGTAAAATTTTTTCTTGCCACATTTACGATGTCTAAAGAGAGTTTTTTAATTTTAAATTCTTAATTTATGCACGAAAAAACGTGGGTAATCAGTTTTAATCACAAGTTCAAGATCGCCAGCAGTACTAAGTTTTTTTATTCTTAAAATTTTTAACTATTCTTTTCCGAGTAATTTTGGGGTACGGGTATTTCTTTCACTCTGTATAGATAGAATATAGGGGGTATAAACGATGTTTTGTTGTATAATTTTGTATTAATGTAATAAAGAGGTTTGATATTACGTTTTACTTAAATTTATTTTATAAAATGTTATAACAATTATGTTAAAGTATTATAACAGAGAGCCGTAAGGTATAAATATCTTAAAACTTCAAAATCCCGGGAAATTCAATGAATCTTTATAAAAACTGTGCGGCTACATTCTTTAAAGCTTACTTAAAGAAGTAAAAAACAAAATTTTATGTGATCTTGCTCAGGGGGTGGGAGCCACCCCTTCTCAGGTGTGGAAAAATTTCTGCTGAAAATGAAAGGACAAAAGGAATCGATTAAGGAATTAATTCTAAGCAAAAAGTGTGATTGAAACACATTTCAAAAAATCAATACTTTCCGAGTTATTTGCGATTGAAATTCGGAGTATTTAACGTCAAATAATAGAAAAATTTGACATTTTTTGAAAAAAAGTATATAGTACACTTTTAAAGTGCTATAAAAACCTTGAAAAAGAAAAAAATTGTCAAGTCATTTGATTAAAAATTGACGGAGCTATGATGAAAACAAAGTGTATGGGACCTTTCTTTTTATGTTTTTATCTTTTTTTTCCAGTACCTAAATAAAGTTAATTCGAAAGCGGCAGCATTAATTTTAGTTCCCGTGAGAAATTCATCAGTTTTTGTACTGAATAAATCATAAAAAGAAAGGTCCCATAAACTTTGTTTTCATCACAAATCCGTCAATTTTTATGCAAATGACTTGAAACATTTTTCGTTTTCAAGGTTCTTTACAGTACTTTAAAAGTTTATGCTATACAAAAAACGTCAATTGCTGTTATTTGACGTTAAATACTCCGAATTTCAATCGTCGATAACTTGTAAAGTATTGACTTTTCGAAATATATTTCAATGACGCTTTTTGCTTCAAATTCATGTATATCGCTTTCTTTTTTCATTTTCAGCATAAATTTTTCCACCTTCAAGAAAGAGTGGCTACTTACCCCTGGACAAGATCACACAATTTTTTTTTAACTACTCTAAGTAAGCATTAAACAAGGCAGTCGCACAGTTTTTATAAAGATTCATTGACTGTTCTTGGATTCCGAGGAATAAATCTTAGGGCTCTCCACTTTTAGGAGAACTAAAGTTACTATAATAAGTAATAATGTGTAAATATACCAAAATTTTATGAAAAATAAATTCTTTATTCTGTTTGCAATATGCAGAACGACTTTGGGCTCCCAGTAATATACTAATATTTAGGTTTAAATCTTCTTCCTCTCTACTAACCTTACAAACAATTTGAAATGAAGGCTTTTCAATTTTAAAATGTAAATTTGACTATCAGCATCGTATCCCACAATATGCACCCTTATGTAATCTACGTTAAAGCACCTAAGGAAACCATAAGCATAGAAAACATAAAATTTGAGCAGTTAGATATTCACTGCTTGGTGTTGTGTTCGGCATTCCTGCTCTAAAATTTCATTAGAGATCCTTGGTTTTATATAGTGGTAGCGATATGTAACGTCATGCTGAGAAGCGAATTAAAAACTCGCCCCCTTGAAGCAAGTGTAACAAACTCTCAAAGTAAAACGCATATATACGGTATCACAATGGTCTCTATGGCCTAAGAGCATGTATCTTGAAAAGCCCATATTACCTTACCTAGCGTAAAAGCCTCGGGTGCAGTTTACAAATTACGAGTTCTTTACATTTGACTTTTTTATTGCATTTTAGTTTTAATTAATACATTTTTCAACAATCTTTTCTGCTCTGACAGGAAACTTAATTGTTTCATAACATTCGAAGAAATATAATTGGCACTAATTAAAATAATATCAAATTTCTTTACATGTTTTCTTGACAAAACAATTATGTGTACATTTATGAATAAACAAAGTGTACTTTAGTTATTTCAAATAAAACAAAATACCTACCAACAAAAAGCGTATGTCGCGTCGTCTGTTTGTATGCAAAAGATACAACTCAAGTGTATAATTGAAACAAGTTTAATGTTCCCCCTTTGTGCTCATCACTGTTTTTTAAAATGATATGGATGGCAGTTTCGCAAACATTTCAAAGAATAAATTACTTGTCTAAAACAAACTCAACAAACGGACAACAAACATCAAATAATTATATTTTTTTAAATGTTTTTCTGTAAAAAACAATCGGTTATTATCTGTTAGCATCATCATTCTATAATTTTTTTAAAAAAAAATTGTTCCAGTTAAAAACAACTTTCATGATCATTTTATTTCTACGTATTTTATTTACAATATCTGGATGACCGAGACCTTTGAAACCGAGAGACCTTTGCTCGGTTATTCGCCAATAGATGTCAGCAAGAGTCATATTTTTCACTTTAGACTACTCAAACGCCTCCTTTTTGTTATGTTATAATTTGCATTGTATTTCATTAACTACGTTATACACCAATAGATGTCTGATGAATTATTCATGAAAAGACCGATAAATCGACATTTCTGATAAATGAAACCTAGCTAGATCGACTTATCGCCCCAAAAAACCCCTACATACTCATTTTCATGAAAATCGTTGGAGCCATTTCCAAGATCGTTGATATATATATATATATATATATATATATATATATATATATATATATATATATATATATATATATATATATATATATAATATCTGGATGACCGAGCTTCGCTCGGTTATTCGCCAATTGATGTCAGCAAGAGTCATATTTTTCACTTTAGACTACTCAAACGCCTCCTTTTTGTTATGTTATAATTTGCATTGTATTTCATTAACTACGTTATACACCAATAGATGTCTGATTAATTTTTCATGAAAAGACAGATAAAACGACATTTCTGATAAATGAAACCTAGCTAGATCGACTTATCGTCCCAAAAAACCCCTACATACTCATTTTCATGAAAATCGTTGGAGCCATTTCCAAGATCGTTGATATATATATATATATATATATATATATATATATATATATATATATATATATATATATACAAGAATTGCTCGTTTAAATATATAAGATACATGTTTTGTGTATATAAACATTGTTCCATTAGTTTATATTCTAAAGTTTCTTGGACAATAAAAAAAAAATGATGACTTTGGAAAAAATTGTCAAGTATTCACTTTCGAAACACAAGGGGTCATATTGTGTACTTTCCTTTTGAAATTCTATGATTATTTCTGAATTCAAAAATTACGGTAGTTTAACCCCTAAAAATTTTCTATGCCATAAGCGAAGAGCTTATATTTATCGGAAGCGATAATATTTACTTCTTACCATGTTTAGAATATATTTTGTTGAATCAAGAATATATTCGACGTAACTAGTACTTTTTTTTTACAGTGTAGTATAGGAATAATTGTTGTAACTATAAAAATAAATATATTGTGATTTATTGCTCTAATAAATTGCTTACTACTTAGAGTATACTACGACCTAGTAATATTCAGTCATAGCAAAAGTATATCTGGTTTGTTTATTTACATTGTTTAGAATGAAATTGCTTTTCATATTTGTATATATAAACAATGGCAATATAAAACAAAATGAAAAAAATAATAATAATAATAGTAGAAAATATACAATGATTCTGATTTAAATAAAACCACCATTTTAATTTGAAAACATAAAATGTTTACTGAGCAATTCTTTTTTTTTATAAAACGTGTTATAATAACACTTACGTGGTGCTGTTTTTTCTATGAGTAACTGTTTCCCGCCATCACCCAAGTTGTGTTGATTCATTCATCATCCATGCATAAAAGTAACAATCAGTAGAAAAAAAATATGTAGTATTAATTTGTAAGATTACTGATTTTTACTGAAAATTTCTAGGTACTGATTTTATTTGTTTAAGTTAACTTTAATTGTTTTTAATACTATTGGAGTTTAATTTTTTTTTTAAATCCCAAATACGTGCCTATATACTTTATTTTTAAAGATAGAGGAATGGAAAACGGTATTTCGTCGTCCACCAAGAATTTCTAGCCACCCGATGATGATTTGTTAACATACACTTTAAAAATCAAGTTAAAAAAAATTTAAAATTTTAAATATTATTTATTATACAGGCTCAAATGGAATCAAAGATTATGAAGATATTGATTGATTAGAAACTACCTCGTTTTGGTCCATTTTACCTTCATTCATCCAGGTAAAATGTAAAAAATTTCAAGACAAAATGAACCTGTTATATTAAATCGAAAAACCAATGAACTTTGGGTACACTTATTGAATGCAGAGCCTCAGTAGCTAATATATTAGTCTAATAAACGAACAGATGGTACAATTAGTTAAGAAGTTATAAGCCTGGTCCGTTTTACTTTCCTTTTCCGTAAGTGTGTATCACACTAGAGAGCAAACGCGTGAGTCGAGCCGATTTTGATGATTCTTACGTCAATCAATTTGCCTTAACTTTGCGAGTGCTACTGAAGATATAACAGTAATGAAAATAACTATAGCGACCACCAGACCACATATGGTGAAAAATAAAAATCGAAAAATTATGATAAGTAGGGTATAAAATCCCACCTCTAAAGGACCACAAAGGACAGAAGAAAATCCTAAATAAAACCGACTGTTTAAGTCACTATGTAAACCGCTGGACTTGTTTTTTTCTTTTCAGTTTTTATTTAACGCCGTCGGTCGAAAATCATGATAACAATGTTGCATAAAAAAGGAGATCGAAAAAATCCCGAGAATTACCGGGGTATTGCTCTATGTAATACTACGCTGAAGCTGTTCACTAGTATTATTCTTAATCGCCTGACGACATTTGCTGACAGCTGCAACATTTTAATAGAGGGTCAGTCAGGTTTTAGGAAGGGGCGAAGCTGTGTAGATAACATATTCACCCTCAGCACTGTAATACACTTACACCTCCGGTTACCCGGTAGGCGTATCTATGCAGTATTTGTGGACTTCAAACGTGCATTTGACTCCTTGAACCATTTTTTGCTTTGGAATAAATTATATATGTGTGGCATCAGTGCGAAAATCATCCGTATACTAAAAAGTCTCTACGATAACGCTACATTTAAAATAAAAATAGATGGAAACACGAGCAAAGAATTCAACGTAACAGAAGGCGTTTTACAGGGAGAATCATTAAGCCCGTTGCTTTTTTCATTGTTTATTAACGATATTGAGGACTATTTTCGAACAAATGGTGTTACGGGTGTCAATATTGATGGAACACATGATCTTTTGATGTTAATGTACGCGGATGATTTGGTTATTTTGGGAGATACCTATGCTGATATTAATAAAAAGCTAGAACTATTACATCAGTATTCCCAAATTAACCAACTAATAGTGAATCTGCAGAAAACAAAAATAGTTATCTTTCGCAGAGGGGGGAAGCTTAAACGGCATGGTTTATTCAAGTTCGGAAGCAACTCTATTGATGTAGTACCCAGTTACGTGTATCTAGGCATCCCCTTTTCTTCCTCCTCGCTGTTTTATGAAACTGCCAAAAGCTCTGTACAGCGGGCTAAATTCGCAATTAGTAGCACAATGTCGACTTTGTCACAATCTGAATGTGTTTCTTGGGAAGCTAGGCTACAGTTATATGATGCAATTGTAGTTAATTCTCTATTATACGCGTCGCCTGTTTGGTCTATACGGTATTTTGAAGAAATCGAGCGAGTGCAAGTAAGCTTCTTTAAGCAACTCCTACAGCTGCCAAGAAATACCCCAGGGTATTTCATACGATTAGAATGTGGATTACAGCACACATCCGTAAAAGCTGTCTATCTGGCTTTGGTGTGGTGGCAGAGACTGCAAAGAATGGATCCGCATAGATTGCCTAAACTATGTTTCAATCGCCTCATGAGTCTGACATCTCAGCCTGATCAAGTTGCTAAGTACAATTGGGCATTACAAATTAAAATCTTTTTGATAAATATTGGCTGTGAAAATTTATTTGTTTTGGAAAACATCAGGAAAAGCGATATTAATGCCATTGTAGACACGTACTCCAACTTGATGCTTCAAGAGGACATAAACAGAGCTAAGTATTCTGGTTTTAGCCCTCTTTATCAAAGCTTACAGCTTAGTAGGAAACCACAACCTTACCTGCTGTTACAATGTTCAATTTCATTTGGTAGAGTTTTGGCTCAGCTTCGCTCATCTTCCAAATATTATATTCGTGTAGTGATTCGGGGAGTTGTCTACGTGATAGATCCGACTGCTGATTGCACGTTATGTAATTTAAAGCAACACGAGGATCTTCTACATCTACTACTCATATGTCCCGCATACAATGTCATTCGCAATGCTTTTTTCAGGAAAATCGATTTCATACCAAGTGGTATTAACTTGGAGAGTATTGTAAAACTTTTTTCAATAATGGATATGTGTACATTAAAAAGATTTTTCTATTTTATCAAGACTATTATGTGTACCAGATCCTTTATTCTTAATGAGTAATTTAAATTATAACAGTCTTTGCTTAAAAAATGGTCAAATTTTTAGTATTAATTTTCTCTTTTTCTTTTTGTAAGTGTGTTTTGTCATTTATGAATTCTTATTTTCAGTTTTTTCATTTTTTTTATCGTTTATTTTTTGTAAAATAACTTATCTGGATTCTATTTATTTTAATGATCACTTATTGTACTAATCTTATTTGTAATGATGCGTAAAGCTTATTTGTAATATTTTTGTTTTTTTTTTTTTTTTTGATAAATAACGAACTCTTTTGTACAAGTTTTATAAACTTAAACAAAATAAATAATAATAATAATAATAATTTAACGCAGTCGGGTTTTTTTAATTTTGTAATATATATATATATATATATATATATATATATATTAAAAACTAGTCCAGCAGTTTACATAGTGACTTTAACAGCCGATTTTAGTTAGGATTTTCATATACCGAATCATATCCCACTTACCATAATTCGGTGACTTTCCTTTTCTGTCTATGTATGTTTTGCCCTTTGTGGCGCTTAAGAGGTCAAACGCGTGGGCCGATTTCATTCTCTACTCAACATAATTTTTCGATTTACATTTTTTATTTTTCACCGTGGTTCATAATCTTTGATTCCATTTGATTCTGAATAATATAATAAGATCAGACAAAAGTTCATTTTATGGATATTGAAAGGTTTCTTCAATGAAATATTTTAATTTGTGTTGTTTTTCTTTCCACTAACATAAATGCATATGACTGATAAAAACTTTTTACTGAAAGATTTTACCATGCTCGTACTTCCTTAACTTTTAATGATAAAAAAACTCTATACCTGAAATCTGTTAAAAGTCAGGATATGAAAGTCAAATGACGTATTAATTTAGTAAAGAAGTAAAGTAGATATTTCACATATAACCAACCAGAACAGTAATATTCGTACAAATGTTAAATGGTATTTATTCTCTCATGAGTAAAATAACATATTTATTTTAAAATAAAATTTACTTTTAAATAGCTGAATGCCTTTTATTGTGTACCTAACGTGTGTTGGTATGCAGGTATGATGTTTTATTTCATGGTACGACGTACCTACGTACGTGGAAATGGATACAACATATTATGGAAATGGGTTCTCTATGTGAAAAAAAAATATTTTTTTTAAATTTAATTATAATTAATTGCTTTTGTACAAATTTTTATATACACTGACAGCAAACTTCTATTAATTATAAAAAGAAAAAAATTATGCACTCTTTTTATATAATTATTCACTGTGGACCACCCCCGTAACAGCGCGTTATAGCCACATATTTTTATTAATGTTTTCTCACACTATTTATTTTTTCTTTAGATAAATGTTTTGAACATCTTTAAGGTAGTTGCAGCATGTAATTTTTAAACTATGCTATTTCTTTAGGCTAAGAAGAAAATTTTCATACATCGAATTTTTATTCATTACAGGGACCGGAGATGATTGTAACCAAAAACAAGCTACAGTTTTGGGAAACGCTAACACAAAATTTTAACTGATTTGTCATGAGAAAAAATAAAAAGGACGAATTACGTAATAATTGAAATGAACATGAAAATCCCTGCGCTGATTGTCGGGACACAATCACAGAACGATGAAAAGAACTTTTGAGATAATTTATTTTATTGGTAAATTTTTGAGATAGCTAATGGTTTTTTAACGATAAAATCAGTATAGTATCTTACATATTCAAAATAGCCATTACATCGTTGCAAAGATCTCCAGCTTTATCCCATTACTTCATATTACAATTTGTATACCATTTATATTAACTAAGTTTAGTCCCAAGTTTGTAACGGTTAAAAATATTGATACTATAAACCAAATTTTGGTATTGGTGTTCATAAAATCAACTAATTAGTCCATTTCCGGTTGTCTGTCTGTCTGTGTGTCTGTCTGCCGTCTGTCTGTCCGCCTGTCATCACGATTACTCAAAAACGAAAAGAGATATCAAGCTGAAATTTTATAGCGTGCTTAGGACATAAAAAGTGAGGTCAAGTTCGTAAATGAGCAACATAGGTCAGTGGAGTCTTGGGTCCGTAGGACCAATCTTGTAAAACGTTCGAGATAGAACAAATGTAAAATGTAAAAAATGCCCCAAAAAATAAACAACTTGTGTTTGAATTTACAATTCACTCAGTCAATTGTTGTTTTAACTTGTTCATAAATATTTTTGATTCCGAGTGATTTTTTAATCAGAGCAAGTTGGAAATAAGTCAAAGAAATAAATTATGTCTGTTTAAAAGACGATTTTAACTAAAAAAATTTTACACAACAAAAAACTAAATAACAAATTTTAATTTTACCCATCTATCTACGGCCAAAACCTGAGAAATATATCAAAGTGACTTGAATTTGTATGAAAATATATATTTCGCTATGACTCTAAAAATATGACTAAAAAGTAGTCGGTGAACAAAGGCGGTAAATTGCAAAATCGCAACAATGTTTGAAATTCCAATTAAGTTTATTACCAAACTTAATAAACCCTCTAAAAAATCATGGGAATTTCGACCTATTATGTTTTTGCGATCTATTTCAATTGATAGATATATTTATTTAATTTTAGGTTTATTTTCTAATAGGTACCAAAAGGTGTAGACATATTAAAGATATTTTACCGACTGCCTATCAATGGTATGATCAAAAGGGCATACCAAACAATAGACGATATTAAAACATAATAATAATGCTATTAATATAAACCTCAAATAAGATCCTTTAGGCATTTCTCTTATTGATTCATACATATTACATTTCTAAGCATGAATATTGCATTATACAGAGATAGACATGGACAGAGTAAATAATTGAAGGTATAGAGATACTCAATTGGATTTCATTAAACGTAAGTAAAACAAAACAATACATATTGTGACCCATATAATAACGATGACGTTTTCCAAAAAGTTGTGGGTGAAAGTAAGAATGTTTGTTTGTTTGTTACGTTTTCACTCAAAAAACAGCGAATGGTTTTTAATGAAACTGTACGGGAATATAGGTCATACGTCAGAATAACACATCAGCTATAATTTATATAAAAAAAAAGTTAAATTTAATCTGGCATTTACTATTTTAAATTTTTACAGAAATCGATAATTTATGGTTCAAAATGATGATCACAGATGGAGTAGATCTATGATATCATTTTGAACCATAAGGTTTCTGTAAAAATTTATAATAGTAAATATCAAACTATTCATGGCCACCTTTTCCACCAATGAATTGAGTTGATGACTATTTTACAAAAATTGAAAACTGTGTATATCGTTTAGCTGCGTAAAACAATCCCTTCAAGTATTATGGAAGGGGAATAAGTGTGAACAAGAGACGTGGAGGCTATAAAGTGGTGGTTTTTACTTTTAAGCCCCGTGAAGTGGGCGGGTATCAAGCTAGTGTGTTCATTTCTGAATCCAAGATTGATTTAGATATATGAAATATAAGCGCGAATAGATAAAATTTTTATCAAAATTCAAGCATAAGATACGTCAAAGAAGTAGAGGAAAACATTATTTATCAAGTTGTGCATTCTGCAACTACTGACGACTTCAAACCAATTCAAAGGATAATCACTTTTAAAAAAATTGTTTATTATATTGAGTCTCCTGAGAGCGCACGGGTTGATTTTGGCATTCTTAACTACCTAGAGAGCCTGCCATACTAGAAGAGAAATATGGGAATTATAGCTACTGGTACTCAGACTTTAAGTACCTAAATAAGTGCATTAAAGGGATAGTATATTATACAATTAGTGCGATAAAATGTCGTTTTCGCAAGAGAGTATAGAAGCGAACGATCAAAGTACTTTTATAAGCCGAGTTTGTAATAGCCAATCTCTCCGAGTTGTATCCGTTATCTTTCTATAAGAATGTGGGATAATTTATCTCTTTCTCTGGAGTTTTCCGTGCAATGAAAACTAATTACAACATTACCACCCTAGTGTGACAAGTAAATTTGGCGCACTAGGGTGGTAATTAGCTTTTTGTTGCATGAAAACAATGCAGAAAAAGCGAATTTATCCTGCATGAGTGAAGATAAAAGTTATTGAACAGATTGTACGGTAATTAAAATCATTTAACATCATTCATTTATATTAATAATGGGTCATATGTTATGAAACAATAATATAATAGGTAACCATTTTTATATTAATAAACAATAAAAATTGATTAACAATATATGAAATTTTTATGTCTTCAATAAATAATAAAAATGATCGACCGTGGGTAGCATAGCAGCACCAAACGTAACGACGGATAACATAAAGTCAGAGAGTTGACGAAAAATTACGTCAATATATTGATGATTTTAGCATTTATATTATGTGAGTTTAGGTGTTGAATACACAGGATGACTCAGAAATTAATCAAACATCAAAATGCATTTCTGCACAGAAAAATCAGACATTTATTTCACATTCGTATTTTTGTTTTCAATTGAATAAACGGCAAAGTCAAAAGTTTGTGTACATCTTTCTCAATTGATAAATTAAATAAAATGTCCCACACGGAAATTGGGTTTCGGTAAAAAATATTCATAGTGGAAGACCTAATAGATCTTGGCGTACAGATCAAAAGTCGCAACGGGCACGAAGATCCTAATAAAACCGTTTTTGAGCTATTTATTAGTGTTAGAATATCAATAATGGTTATGTAAAACTAAACGTGCTTATCAAAGCTATTTTATGCTTATTTTTTTATATAAGGTGGATCGTGACGGTCGGTGCCTGTTTCTGTATACTTGTACAAACATACATAAAGATTCTCACGACTAACCTCCAACACCAAAAAAATTTACCTCAAATATTTTATAAAAACGTATATAATTTGCATAAGGAATGTTAATATTCCAACACCTATAAACTGTTTGCATTTGAATCGTTTGCATTTGCAAGTTTGTTTTTTAGTGATTGAAAAAATTTCTTCAAATGTTAATCGATCTTACCCAATAGATGTCTGTAAACTCTCTACCTATCGCAATTTAAGTCCGATTTGAAATTTGGTAGCAGTTAGGGTTTTGGTATTTGAAAGGTTCAGTTCGTTAATGAGAAAAATCGACAGATAAACAAGGGATGGGGAGTGCGCAAAGTACAAAATTTTGAATTTTTTTCAAAATAAAATATGCTTTTGTATTTTTGATCAATTTTAAGCAAAAAAGTACCCTCGTGATTTTTTTTCTAGGCGCTCGGTTTTCGAAACAAAATTCTTGGAAAACTAAAAATTCGATTATAAGAAAAATGTTTTATTTTTATCAATATCTGAGGGAGTTTATTTAGCTGACGCAGCTTCTGCGCTACGAATTTTTTGTTTTATCAGATCGTATTCTTACAAAAATTTTTTTTCATAAATTTAATCTATTTTAGTATACTTAAGACTTCAGACTGGAAAAACTTTAATCAAACTTCAAATTGCCAGCAAATTTGATGTTCGCGATTCACAAAATCTGTAATTGTAAAAACTGGAGTAGAATGGTTATTGAGCATGTCTCTTATACCTCTTTCATTTGGGTACAGTTTTTCCTAACCACTCTGTCTGTGTATGAGTAAAAATAACATTGAACACTGTTGAAATAAAAACAATAAAATATAACAAAAAACGGATAAATGATAAATGAATTTGACCGGCAAACATTATTTCATCATATTGTATTTATTTTTTGCTTTTTTTTTTTGTAGCAATAATAATAATAATTAATTGTTACAGTTTTAGACATAGAATTTGTGTGCGCCTTTAGACGTAACCATTGAAGTTATTTTTGTTATATTTTTCAAATATTGAAATATAGTATTTATAATTTTTTCGTTGTTAAATTTCATAGAATTTGACATGAAACTTCCAATATAAATTTAAATTGTATGTGTATTAAAGTAATCAATTTTAAGGCCTCAGGTAATTATCATAAATGATAAATTTAATACATATAGGATAGAATCGAAAAAATCAATTCATTATTATTATTTTAAAATAAATTTCAATCTCATCGAAACTTATTAGCTATTAATTAATTTTTAATTCTATGCATTTCTATCTAATTGCAGTTTTTCGAAAATTTTTTGATTCATCGGTATTTAAAAATGTTTTTCCTTGCAATTCTTACGAAAAACACGATAAAAAGAAAATGAATCATTTATTTTATTTACTTGAATATTTCACTTAAATTTTAATAATTTTTGCAGACAAGTAATATTTTCACGTTTTTGCTGAGAAGTTGTCCAGACTTTTATATTGTTTATAAATCTCACTCTTTTTAAATTATAGCTCATGTATTACTCTGATGTAAGAGCTATACTATTTTCAGTTTTAGTCAAATCCATTCAGTAGTTTTTGCGTGAAAGTCTAACAAACAAACAAACAAACACCCTCACTTCCACATGTATAATATATATAAGGATTTTGTTAAGGTTTGCCATTTTTCGTTAAGAAGTCCATAATGTTAAAGAACGGATTAACGCTAATGGATTGTTTCATTAAAATGAGAAATGAATAAAATCGAGTTCAAACGTGATTCGTATATTCTAGTCGAATGATTTTTAAAAGTAGTAGACTAAAATTTGTTCGAATTTGCATACGCTACATATGTTTAGAAGCTGGCAGGCTTTTTGACCAAATAACCATCTAATTGGTGGAAGACGTAATTTTTCTTTCTTAGGGCCAGGAAAATAAGGGCAAATTTTTGAATTCTAACCAACAAAATTCAATCAATTAGCCTGACGTTAGGGGTATGGGAGAATATTAATACTAGAACTAACGGTTTGATCCAGGCCCAACTTTTCATGCTTAATATCTTGGAAAATTCGACTTTTTTAGAAAATTGTCATAGAAAATTGTTCCGAACATTATATGACTGTCCGTTAAATCATTCGTAGTGAACATTTGTGGGCTAGTACATTTCTAATATGTACCACTTTTTTGTACGGCTATTATTTTCTAGTATCTATATTTAAAATGTATTTGGTTTCCAACGTAAATTGACAGAAGCCATATAAAATTTGATAAAAAATACATCGGAAGTAAAAAAAAAAATTTGATCAATTATAATTGTTTTGAAATGTGATATAATATTTTATATGTATATAGTTAAAATACCTCTAAATACAATTTTACCTTCATACCTTCATTCGAACTCTTTTCCCTTGCCCCCATCATATTTTACCACAATCCACATAATTTTTGTGTACTCTATACCAACACATATGTATTATAAAATATAATATTAATATGATATCGTAATTATGCGGTAGAGACTATCATTCTGTTGATGATTTTATATTGTTTTAATATTCACTATGTTGGTAGGTAGGTGCCTTTAGTGAGTATACTATACTCTCTGTTATCATTACTATTATTTGATAACCTTTTTGTTTATTGTTATCAGTGGTGACATCATGATATTTGATTAATGATATTGTATATAATGTATTTAAACTATGCAATTTATATTATATTTATACAACATTTATATACTGAGAATTGAATTCATATCGACGAGGTTAGACAAATTTTAAGTATGATTCAATCAAATTAATCATTGGACCCTGTTTTTAATGTAAAAGCAATGTTAAATCTAAGTTTTCGACCTCAAATCATACCGAAAAAAAATAAAAACCTCGAAAATTTTGAACATATTTTAGGTTTTGCAGATTTTTACTTGGAAGGACTGGTTTTTCATCAGTTTTTATTGGACGGATAGTTCCGGAAAAACAGCTTTTCAAAGTTTGTTTATTTTTCCACGTTGTACGATTGTTGTACGATTTCATCATGTACATCATTAGAAATAGAACAAAAGTGTAAATATATGATGTTCCTTATAAAAAAATTAATGTTTAAACTAGCCGAGTCGATGTATCCTAGATTATGTAATGAACGTTTACGCCAAATTGACACAAATAATTATAATCTAATCGAATATAATTCAGCTTTCCAATTAAAAAAGATGCTTTTTATCGGCGGTGTCCAAGCTCTCTAGAAAAGTGCTAGCCTCAATATCAATTCCAACCCATATTATATTAAATACATCCCGTTTAAATCCCTTCAACACAGATACTAATAGTTTATAATTGTCTTGATTCAATAATTTGAACAACGAATTAATTAGCTTAAATATTAATTAGCTTAATTAATAATTATCTAGACAAAAGTAACTGTTAATAATAGTTAATCGACTAAGTTCAAGAGTAACATGAAATTTTAAATTAATGGTGACATTTAGAATAAGAAGTTATTATAAATTTTCAAGAACAGTGTACTATCTATAATTTTAAACTTTATTTTAAAATTATTATCGGCACACACAGTATTTCAGGAACTATAGAAAATGAAATTTCACACAATGTGATCCAATTTTGTGTCGACGATCCCTTTTTTCAAAATCCTCATAATTGCGCGTTACGACTATGGCGAGTTGAATAAATCTACATCCTCTACGACCCGACCTTGAGTAACGTGTAAGACTTTTATGTATGAGAAAATTGAATCATTTAAAAAAAAAAAAATTAATCCAACATACGTAATAAGAGGCGTGTAAACCGTATAATTCCACTGCGACTAGTCAAACCATTCCCTACTCGATTCTAGTGCTTCAAATTTAATTTTATAGTTCTCAGAAACTATGTTCCAAGTTTCAGAGCTGTATTCAGAGCTGTAGTGTTTGTACTTCGTCGTGTACCGACATCCCTAATAAGTTTTCAACTCTCTGTATTTATCTGTATAATGTAATATTTTGATTTCTGATATTTATACAAAACATGGTAGCGTTGTCCCGTGCTATATGTCCTGTAATGTATATATTTTATAAATGGTTTTATACTTATAATTTATATAAACATCCATTATAGAAATGCTGCAACAAACAATTCATTTGTTCATCATTCATTTTATATATACATTTATCAAAATATTAAATCGCATTTATTGAATACTATTTTATAATTATCATTATCGTTATTATTATAACATTATCACTTGTTTATATTCATAAACAATCAAAAAATAATACCTACCTACCATCAGGTGAAGCATTCTATACAAAATAGCGAAAACAATATACCTACTGTTAAAGCTATCTACTTAAATGGCATTGTTTTGTCATATAGGTATTAGTGAGCAGTATTACCAGCATCATACCTGTCCGCTTTGCTAGGTAATTTTAATTTTAAAAGTAAAGACCACCGCGTTACAGCCTTCATCTCTCTTTCTACCACTTATCCCTCTTCTAAAATACTCGAAATACTTCTTATTATGAAGGCGAAACAAGTGGGTAACTTCCAGTATCTTTATAAATAGCTTATGCTTTATTCAGATGTATGAGCAACATTATTGTAATGTTTGATTAAAATCCATTTAGCAGTTTTCTTCCAGAAAAGTGGGGGGGGGGGCTATCTGTATAAATTTTAGCCTGTGTATTATTCTGATGTATGAGCTATATTATTCTTAGGTTTCATTCAAATGCATTCAGTCGTTTTCCTATCGAAAACTGTTCCTGACTGTTTTTAATTAAATTAATTTTAATCAATTTTTTCCATAAATGTTTTTTTCAGGCAAACCTATATCATTATTTTCGTAATTAAATTATCTTTCTTCTGATACCAATTCCGATTGGTTATCAGATTGGCGTAGATTTGTTCATACCATATGAACAGGCAAGTCAATATAGGAAACGACAGCGATGTGTTGGTATCAGAGGAAATGTAGTTTAATTACACACACAAAAATGGCAAATATAATTAAAAATAGCCATGAACACTTTTCGATAGGAAAACTATGATAGGAGAGTTTCAAAATCATTTAAATTTTATTAAAAAAATGTCTCGTGGTTATCCGATGGGTAAAGATCGATCTTATACTGTCTTTCAGGTCATTATTCCTTGCAAAACTATTTTTTAAAAAGATCATGTGAGTTCTAGACATTCCAACATCTTAAAGCAAAAACATTTTTTAAGTGACGTGGAAATATTATTAAAAACTACCATCTTTATATCGGCTTTGTTATTTGCACTGTTGTTTTACTTGCAAAAATTTAGAATTATCAATAAAGCGAAATATCACCTCAAAACGTATTTAACTTTTACTACCTTCTGTCCAAACGAAATAAAATTGCATTTTCATATTTGATGAAATTCACACTAAAAATATTATTTCCTAATTTTCAATGTTTGTTGGGTCTATGATTTGTTCTATTTAAGTTTTAAACAAAATATATACATTTCATTACTTTCTCTCATTTTCAGAATTAGGTTAAGGTATGGAAGAATGAACAGTAATAGTATGTGCTTCACTATCATTATTTGCGCACACTACTTCTATGATGTTATTATCCTGTTAGCACATACACAACCACACACAAATACACACACCGTAGTGCATCGGCAAGTGAAAATTTTGAGACTTTATATTATTCGTACTATTTTGAAAAATTAACTTGGAACTTTGTTCGTACGATATTTGTTTGCCAGTTGGAAGTTAAAACTAAAAAAACTGCAACAAACGCTAAAAACCGGTTACATAGGAAACTAAAACTTTTTCAATCAATTCAGGCTGGCAGTAGTTTTGAGAATATGTAATAATCTTTTATAACTGTCAATCTGTATTTTTGTCAAAATTTTATGTTTTATCATTTAAGAAAATTGAGTTGTGAAAGTTATCAGAAGTTAAAGAAAACAGAGATAATTTAAAGTACAAAGCAGATTTTATGTTATGTCATTATAAATATCCTAATCAAACCAAACGTAATGCACTCACATATTGGGTTGACCACTTAATGAGACGAATGTCTTTTTTAAACTAATACTACAATTATTTCATACAATAAAAACAAAAAGTAGCTATAAAATTAAAGTATTCAAAGAATCAAGCAAACTTCTAAAATTTATACCTTAAATTTTTCAGAAAAATATCTTGTAAATAAAAAAAGTAAGCCCTATAATTATAATGTACCAAGCTAATAAAAGAATATAGTTTCTACCAAATGTCCCACGATATATATCGATTTTTTTTTCTATCTGCTAACAGTACATTTGCGACTCGTACTGGTACGTTCATACCGATTTCAGGTTATAACCATTTATGAAACTTTAAAGTCTTCTTATCTTAGACGTATTTAATTGAATTTTTTTTCTCTTGCCACTTTTCCAGTGAGATTAAGATATCCTACAAGTCAGAAAAAAAACGACAGGATACATTTCAGGGCCTCTTAGTTAGCTTACCTAGCACTGCTCCCGAGGCCAATCGCCGTTAAATTTGGGTCCGGAGACCTTTTATGGTTAGATAATGAATACAAATGCATCCTTTATGAATTTTAAGAGTGCTCAAGTTCAAAAAGCTCTTTTTGACCTGCTGGGAAGGTGACAGGACAAACAATTTCAATACACCTAAAGTAAAAAGACTTCACCAATGGTCCCAGAAAATGAACGGTAAAAATATACCGTTAGCAGATTGAAAGTAGACAATTTGTGTATTACGCACGAATAATACAACGGAAAAAGCCAAGTTACAACGATTTGCACATCCAACGCCGAAATTTTACTGGCCGACGTACTAATATAAACACCCACGCATACATATTGTACATGCATACACAGAACTGTTAATAATTGAACTAAAGGAATTTCAAAATGAACATTTCATTAAAACATATTTTAGAATAATAAATAAAGAGGAAACTGATATTATTTCTCAAATTATAGCTTGTATGTATTAAATGCTAATGATTTTGGGTAATTCGTTTAGATTTTTATCATTTTACTTCCATTAGGTTTTCTTATAATAATAATAATAATAATAATAATAATAATAATGGGGTTTTACCTCCGTTTTCCAGACATTTGTCTATAACAGAGGCAACCCTCATCATTATTTTTTAATCTTTATTTACTTTATTTGAAACTACTCGAATATACAATTAAATTTTTATGTTGTTGGCGGAGTCGGTCACTTTGTTCTTCACCAAGCGAAGACAGCGTGATTAATTTTACTGCTCTATTAATTATAAATGTTCACACTGCCACTCCCTGGATTCGAACGGATTAAAGACGACTTTACTAGCTAAGTCACTGAGTCGGTAGGTTTTTTTTATAGTTTCAGTTGATTCTTGGAATTATTCAATGAAAAAATATAATAAAAAATGTAACTAGGGCAGCAATGGTCTGAATGAGTAAATAAAACGTTTTTTAGAAATTTTATAGTCAGATGTACAGAGATTGACGAAAAAGCGGTAGAAAGCTCTTCTGCAAATCAGTACTAGATCTAGAAATTTCAACTCTTAAAATGGTTTGGTTATTCCAAGGACCACTGATGTGTTTTAGAAAATTTAAGCCTGCTAATGGCTGCTATATTGACTACTTGATATCATCGGTGATGTTTTATGGTATAGTTTTATAATAATGGAAGTAGTGTGAATTTACCAGCATGATATTATATTTGTTAATAGCATTAACACTAAAGAAAAGGTCAAGGTAATCTAAAAACATTTACGGTTGGCGAAAAATAAAATATAAATAAACGAATCTAATAAATAAGTGCCTGCGAGACCTAGTGTAAAATATAGGGGTAAAAATTTAAGATTGTTATGTAATTAAAAATAAACAATTTAATTTTTTATGAGATTTAAAACGATATTCTATGGCACACAAAACTAATAATAAAATTCTTGAACATGAACTGCCGTCTTCATTAAGTCTTTTCAGTTTTTCAGACAAAAAAAGTAAACGTTTTTTGAATTATTTTGAATTCGGTAATGGATAAGATAATTTTGATCTAAAAAATATAAAAATCAGGTTAATTTAATCATGCAGATGCAGAGTTTCTGAGATATCGCAATATTTGATCGATTTTAGTTCGTATCTCAAAAACTATTTGACCAGTCATCAAATGCACCCGATTTTTGTACTTTTGGGGTCAAAGTTACCATACTGAGTTTTATCAAAATTGGAGATAAAAAAATGTCTCGATTTTTTGCAATTTTTTTAAGGGGTTGTAGACTACAGAATTCAAACTTATTTGGTACTAATTTGACCCAGAGTATTACTTGGACAAATGTTTGTACTTTTATACTAAACTAATGAATTGAATTTCATAAGATTACTGAATAGAATAGCGATGATAATATTTGTAGAAAATAATAGTGTTGCGTTGTTCTAATATGATAACAATGTACAGAAATCCATTTATATATGACAGGGATGTTACAAATACATATTAAGATACTTTCAAATACCAAGCTACATTAGCACAGAGTGTTTCAAATATTTGGTATGGTAATTGAATAACAAAACTTAGCGTTTTAAATATCAGTGAAATAAAAACTTTTTAGATACTCTGCTTTTATACAAGTGCTGTCAAAATACGGAACAACCGTAGGGGCTAAAATTATATTTAGAAAGCAATAATAATAATATATATAGTATATTTATGGTTAGGTAACTATAATCGACTTTCACACAGTTAATATTTGAACGTTTCCAACTTTTAGCATCGTCAGTCTTCTATATATATGAAAGAAAAAATTGACTGACTGATTCACTGAGTTATCGATGAACGCACAACGAAAACCGCTGGGTCTAGAAACTAAAAAAGGATTTTAAGATAGATACAAATTTTGTTCATTTTTGATGCGTGGCTATTTTGAAGTTCTGAGGTCGACACAAATGCCATATTGTATTCTTGGTGAAAGAAGTGAATCGATATATACTCATTCATTACAAGAATTGAAATGTTCAATACTTACACCATCATCATCAAAATATTTAAAACACAATGTCCGTTAAATAATTACTTCTGTTGGACTACTGACCGTCGAAATCAAATGAAATACCATCTAGAGACAATATTTTTCTATTATTAAGGTAAATTAAGTAATAATCAGCAGAAAATAATAAAGTAAGTTGATCTTGGAACAAAATTTTTGTATTTTTGTATTTTGAACGACGCGAACGCGTGATCATTTGTGATGTTCGAGACAACATTTGTACTATCGAAATAAAGGTTTGTACAAAAAATTAGCTTATTCCGTTAGAT